>NW_009648043.1:6201035-6274961 GCF_000708025.1 Charadrius vociferus
GAATGGCTGGAAAGCTGACCGGTAGAAGAGGACCTGGGGATACAGGTTGACAGCCGGCTGAATATGTGTGCCAATAGTGTCCTGGCTTTTATCAGAAATAGTGTGGCCAGCAGGACTAGGGAAGTGATTGTCCCCCTGTGCTTGGCACTGGTGAGGCCACACCTCAAATACTGTGTCCAGTTTTAGGCCTCTCACAACAAGAAAGGCACTGAAGTGCTGGAGCATGTTCAGAGAAGGGCAACAAAGCTGGTGAGGGGTGTGGAGAACAAGTCTTACAAGGAGCAGCTGATGGAACTGGGGTTGTTCAGCCTGGAGAAAAGGAGGCTGAGGAGAGACCTCATTGCTCTCTACAACTACCCAAAAGGAGGTTGTAGCAAGGTGGGGGTCCCTCTTCTCCCAAGTAACAAGTGATAGAAATGGCCTCAAGTTGTGCCAGGGGAGGTTTAGATTGGATATTAGGAAAAATTTATCTACCAAAAGGTTTGTGAAGCATTGGAGCAAGCTTCCCAGGGAAGTGATTGAGTCACCATCCCTGGAGGTACTTAAAAGACATGGTACTTGGGGACATGGTTTATTGGTGGACTTGGCAGTGCTAGGGTAATGGTTGGACTCAATGTTCTTAAGGGTCTTTTTCAACCTAAGTGATTCTATGACTCTATGACAATCTCTTATAATTCTGATGAAAATGGATCATTCTGAATTAATGAACTGGAACTTATTTCTTCTTTTCATCCCAGCTGCCCTACTCGGACCCACATAAGCAGAATGCTGGCTGAGGGACCAAGCCCAGGGGGCAGGAGCTTAGGCCACACTGCAAAATCAAGGCTTGGATGTGAAAGCTCAAATTCTTTGCTGTCTGCTGTGTGCAGTGCAATGATGGTCTGTTCCCACCCAGCTTTGATACTGTTAGTGACTGGAGAAGCTGGGGGAGATGCTAGCAACTGTGCACTGCATAAAGCTAGGATTAATTATAGCTTGAGAACATATTACCATTGTCTTCAGGGCATTGACAAATAAATACAAATTGCTAAGTGTTGAACTTCCTCTAACTTTCCTGTGAGTAAACTATAGGCATTCTTTGCTTTTGGAAACACAAAGAAAATCTAAAATATTCTAACATATTTCCAAAGTTAAGGACACTTTTAGTTTTTATACTCATATTTTGTCGCTCATACCTTGGTCCTTTCTTGTCGTCAAGGTGTACTTGGCATTGACAGTTAGAGGGTTCTGCTCCTATCTTCACTGTCACCATGTCGAATGGGACTTCTGCATAGTATTCTTTGATCTTTGGGTTAAACTGAGGATTCAAGTCCAGCTGTGGACTGGTGAAGATCTGCCTGATATGAGATAGGGTATCTTTATCTGTTCCAAGAAGGCATCAAAGAAAGAACTGTGAAATGTATGAACATTTTTAAGTAACATGCAACTTCTGGCAGATTGATAACATGTACAGTGGCAAGATTTTTAATGCCTGATCACTCTGTGACTGATAATCCCACTGCAAGGTCTTAATGGACTTTGTATTAGCACTTGAGAGAAATTTTTAGACCCTAGAGGGATTTTAATCATTCAGTGCCCAATGACTCTAGTCTGAGTAAGCCTTTGAAAATGCAAGGATTAGGTCTGGGAGATCCGTCTCCAGTTGGTTAACTGAAACTTAAAGAAGAGTTAGGCAAAAATTCATAACCTACTTAGGTACCAGCCTGTGTACAGGGTTTATGTACATGTGTAATTGCCAATAAAAATTCAAATAAGTTAGACATATTCTTACTGTTAATAAGAACAAGTCACATGTAGGTATCTAGACCCACGGGGTCATTTGCAGTACAGCTGGAAGAATGTTTTATTAAAATTCCTAAATCAACAAACTCCAGCTACTTCCCTGTGTATGAAATCTCCACAATCAAATCCTATTTGCTCAAATGTATCCTTCATTTTGTAGTGGTTGCCAAATGACTCATGAGAATAATTATTTGCTGGCAACCCACTTATGACAAATATTTTAATCCAACCTATTTGATTCAGATTTACAGTATAATTACACATTCAAGACTTGCTTTCCACATATATTTTCTATCATGTGTTTAAAACGGGGTACTTCAGAAAATACTCCAGCCAGGAAACTCTTACTATAATATCTGAAAAATCTTGTGGCTTAAAACAAGGCTTAAAAGGATCGTAAAGGACGCAAGCAGTTCTATGTGGGCCTTTTCTACCTCAAAATACCTGCCTTGAGAAACAAAACGGGGCAATTCAGCGCTCTTTTGCATGCACTAGAATGTAAAGGAAGTTATTCCAGTGGAAGAGCAGAATTTGGGCTAGGCTTATAGGGGAATAGAGGCTTATAAGTACACACAGAAGGTATTTTAAAAAATCCTACAGACGAGTATAAACAGTTCTCCAGATCCTGTATGCCTTACCTAGAAAGCTTATCTCACTACTAGCTTAAAAATTAGGAGGAATTTTCAAAATAAAATTAGTTGAGGTATTTTCAAAATAAAATATCATGCAGTCAGAATGGTGACGCCAGTCAGCCAGCCCAGGAGCATTTCTGGCCTCTAACTGACATGGAGGAGTTCCTGGAGGCACCATGAGATCAATAACAGAGAGGAAACGAGGCTCAATAGGTAGAAAAGCCCTTCTGCCACAGAGCAGTTGTTTAATATTTATAAAGCGACCCCTCAGATAATCTGTCAATGAGGAAGGCAGCAGAAAGCAGTGCCCCCACCAAAGACAAATATACTTTAAATCTTTACATATCTTTAAATATACTTTAAATATTCCTACAAGCAGATATTTTAGAAAAAACTCTTAATCTCTTAAGCAGCTCTTTAAAACTCCACCATTGAGCTGAAGACTGGCCTTATACAAGGATGATTAAACTCCATAAAAGTTTAAAGGTTATTCCACAAGAACAAATGTATGCTAAAGTTCTTGGAAACAAGGGGCAAAAGTCTATTGAAGTGTCGCAAGGGATCAATGAATGCTGTAATACTCACATTAATATGCACGCATAGCAATGTTTAACTTTGTGCTTGAGGCTTATTGAACAAAATAGCCCAATTATTGAATGATTCATAAACATTCTTGCTACTTAAGTATCCAATTTTTTTAACATAACATCCCGCAGGCACTCCGTTCACTGCATGGTTATGCAGAAAAATGCAAGAAATTTGTTCATGTAACCACTCTTCTTCCCCCTTAGTGATCTAGAAAGACCTTGACTTACCATAACTGCATTGTCTTTCTTTAGTCTTACTGGAATAATTCAATGCTGAAAGATAAACAGAAACAATTAATAATTCTCTGCTCTAAGCCTGATTCACAATGCTATAGGAGAAGTAACTCTCACTGTGTTAATTATAAAAAATGCATTGTACTTTTATTCTTTTCAGTGTGAGATCTTTGCTTTAGACTCATGAACACTGCTCATGGGCTCAGCAGAACAACTTACACAGATAAGGAAGAAATTGGTCTTTTATATGTAGCAAGCCAAGACCTTCCAGCTGGAATGCGAAACAATGTAATCTAAATCATACATGTTATCAGAAGTAGTACAAATAGGAAAAACATACCGTATATAAAGACCTTACTCTGATCCCTTACCTTCATGATTCTTCCTGAAGTTAGAAGGAACATTCTGCTTAGGACTTGCATTTTCTTGAAAAGAAGTCCTGTCAATTCAATAGCAGATATATTTCTACATGAACGGCAGGAAGAGAAACCATGGAACATTTCACAAAAATTTCTATACAGCAACCCAGGGCACATGGTATTTTAGTATTCTGCATGGAAAGATGAACCTTCTGGATTCATGTTCCCAGCATTAGCAATATTACCTGAATGAACGTGACAGAAAACACACATTCCATAATAAATGGTAGCATAAAACATAAAAAAGAAAACCAGAAATAAATTTCAAAACATAGTTGAATTGCTGGGAAAAGGAAACACTTTTCCAATGTATCAGTTTATTTCATAAAAGTATTTGCAACTTTATTGACCTGCTTAGGCTTTTGTCTTATGCAAATACAGAAGGGTTAGCTTTTCTCACTAATCTGATCCTCCCATGCTAATCTGCTGTCTGGACACAGCCGAATATATTTGCCACTGTACCTCATAGCCCCTATTCTCAAAGACAGTAATGATGTACCTCTTAGTCATATCACAAAATGAAACTGCATAGAGTTCAAAAACAGTGCACAGATAATGCAGAAAATGGATTTCGGCGCACGTTAGATAGTACCACTCCATCACTTTCAAAGAACTTTGTCAGATGTTGTACCAATACATCTGAGATGGTCATTCTCTCCTAGGCTGTAACCATTTTATTATAGTTTGGGATGAGGTTCTAGAGTTCTTCTTGCTTCTCCTGTGGAAGGAATTCAGAGTTCACTAATACCTTTTAAGGTTTCAGTTCTAGTCATGTAGATGAAATGGGTTAAGACCAGGAAACTTCTTTAAATCCTGTCTCCATCCTATGGATTCATGATCAGTGAACAGAATTAACTGTACAAGACTTAAGTCAGAAGTCATTATTTTTCCCATAAGCATCTTGTTCAGTTGTACTGCATACCTGAGTTATTTGGGGAGTAAGCTCTGCTACGCTCTTTCTTCCTTGCAATTAAGTATAATTACATGCATATCTGACACATGCATCACCATCATCGATTTAGCAATGTCAAAACACATGTTTTTTAAAACAGTGAATGAACAGATTGGTGTTATTAACTTAGCCATTGCAGAAAAATACAGTGCAAAGAAGCAGACTGGCCTATGCCCTGGAGAAAGGTCATGGTACTTCTACATATTTATACACATACAATAATGTTCAGCTTGAAGAAAAAAAAGAGGCTAAGGGGCTTGCTCAAAGTGAGTGAGTGGCACAGCTTAGATTAGAATAGAAAGCTTCTAAAGGTTGGTATGCTTTGATATGCAAACCTAAATATTTTGGCAAAAGGGCAAGGGCTTACACATGAATGCAAGCAGCTGCATCTCTGAGTTACATTTCATGGAGTGGCTGCAGGAACAACAATAACACTTAGCGCATTTGTGGAACTGTGTATTTTCAAAACACTAACAGTTACCTAGCATGGTGGTAAAGTATAAGCTGCACTTTATAGCTAACCAAACAAAGATACAGATGACTATTGACTTGCTGAAAGCCACACCCAATTCAAGGAGGAACAAAATTAACACCCTATATAGTCACTCCGAGCATTCTCCGAGCAAAACGTACAAAATGTCATTCACGCATTTAACTTGAGACTCAGTGGAATGGAGAACACACATTGTCTGATGTGCCTCTGTTCCCAAGCCTTTCTTTGCAGAATCATATATGCCTGTATTCTGTAAAGAAGTATGGCATACTTGCGTATGAAATGTCATTAGCCAAGAGATAATGAAGACGGAAAGCATGTTTTTACATATTTTATACTAAACACAGAGTATACCACAACTTTTCTCCTTCCCTCCATTCCTTCATTCCTCCCTCCCTCTGTCCCTCCTTTCCTTCCTTTCTCCCTCCTTCATTATGAAAGTTAAAATTTCTGGCCAGAAGCTCAATGGATCTAACCTTGTCACTACAATATTTTCCCAGCTTTTCAAAAAGACTTAAAATGAGGTTCTCAGAGTATTATGCTCTTTGACCTGTCTCTTGTTGGATAGAAAATTTAGAGCCACTCAAAATTATTAGTTCCTTTTGGAAAAATCTTCACCTGAAATTTTATAGTTTTTTTAGAGTTTTGCTTTTAATTGGTGAATAAATTAAAAGACAGTCTTAACCCTGGTAAGCACTCCTAATTTTGAGTTTACAGTTGTTCAGAAACAACCTACCTAATTTACTTCATATTTATTAGGAAAAAAATTACTGTAGCTCCAATTAATTTTTTAAGCCAGAGTCCTCTGCATCAGGAAGAGAAGCAAAGTGACAAAACTGTCCTCTGTAGAAACCTACCTACCTGTCTAATGGCAGAATGGCTGACAGTGCCCCATGATGAGATGATGGACCTTCATCTCAAGTGTTATAAGTCCACCTACATCTACTGAAGGATTAAGTTTTATGATCCTCACTGGAGCTCCTGCAATTAATATAATTTGAGAAACTACCCTCAACATATCATATAATAGCTATCTTACCATTCTGAAAGATTTGTATGTGCCTCTTTAGTCATGAACTGGAATTGTTCAAGTAAACTGGAAAGCAACCAATGTGACGTCAGGACTGAACCAAGCCGCCTCATCGGATCTACCATGTGATAAAGGTCATGCAGTAAAGTCTGAATCTCGGGTGCAGCAGAAGGGAAAAGCTGAGAAGAGAGACACTGATTAGAGACTACACATTATAACATTTGTAAAACGCAAAGAAGTGAGAAATGATCAGAAGACAGTGTATATGGCATACAGATGGATATATATTAATGCTCTTTCCCACATGTGTATAAAATGACTTCCTTGCCCAGCCTTGCACATCAGGATTCCTAGTACTGACATGGAAGGCTAACTCCCTTGCCTCTGATTTGACTTCCAGATCTATTCAACTCAATCCCTCTTCAAAAAGCCTCATCAGTCTCCAACCCTCATACTCATCCACGAGGTCTAGAAGAAATCCCGATATCATGCAGACTGTCTGAAAAACAGATCCAGTTGCAGATCTTTTTTCTCATAATTTCCCTCATTAACTTCCATGCCTATTCAGAGACACTGACTGTTATTCCTCCATCTCTATTCTTCTCCAAAAATGAACTCACCTGAAGTGTGAAGAAGACATATTACATATTCCACCTGCAATTTTTGCCACTTTGTCATCTATACCTATTCTCTGGTTGTGATCTGAGTGTTGTACTGTCTCCAGTTCTTCCATTCACACCTGTTTTGCTTCATTATCATTCTATTTTCTTACTAATTCATTAGTCATTTATATAATTTTCCTCCTTTTCCTTTCATTTTATTTTCTGGTCTTTGTTTCTGCTTTAGCTGTCCTTTTCAATGAATTCTCAACTCAAATTATCTGTTTTATTTCTTTATCTCTTTTAATTTAAGTTCAAAAAATCCTTCAAAACAAAATCAGCATAACCTCTGCCTCCCTGCTTCCCTGTCCTTCCAGCCTAATACATGTGCCAGAGACAGAAAAGAATGGTAACAAAGGAGAAATGTTAAGAGATTTACAGAAAATATGTATCCGATACAACAAAACCCTGTTAATTTTACCAGCTCAAATTGTCCAAGACTCTTCAGCTCCTTTATGAAAGTAATCATTGCATTTATCTCTTCTAAAGACAAACATTGCTCATCTTCTCTGTGGTAAGTTCCATCCTGTGAAGGAAAGGGCAGCATATTCTGGTGAAATCACATGGAAAGCAACGTGCTTTCATTAGACCCCAATCCCTTTGGTGATCAAAGGAACAAGTTACAACAGCTCTCAACGTGCCCTAACCTCATCCAAAGTCATGCCAAGCCAGCTCCTCGATAGCTCTTCCCATTTCCCAGTCCAGAATAAAGTAGACTGTGCATTAGCTTTGTGTAGAAAAGTAACCATGGGGAGAGACTGCATAAAACATAGATAATGACGTGGATGGTTTGAAATGAGGCCTGGTCTCCTACAGAACACAGACGTAGGTAATCGTATTGTACGTGTGCATATGTCTACAGCTTCCTGCTTTATCCTGTCATAAATTTAGAACCCATGACTCTGTTTTAATCACACCTATCTGAGAGGCAGAAGTCACGTGGATAATTTAGTCCCTGTAAGTCTTGCAAGCAGGGGGCTCCTCAGAAACGCACCCTGAAAAGCACCAGGACTGAGAGAAATACTGCTACAGGAGACCCCAGCTTGTCAGAAATAGTTTTCACTAGTGATGCAAACTTTATGCAGATCCTATAAATGTAAAAAATTTTAACTGGATCTTGCATTCAGAATAAGACACAAAGTTGTAGGAAACAAAATTTAATTCTGATGCTCATGAATCTACTTCTCTGAGTTAATCAATTTTAGGTTTATGAAAACACACAAGCCTTTATATTAAAAAAGACCATTTAAAAAAATGGTGGGGAAATTACTTTGTTGAAGTTTAAAGATATATCTTTAAAGTACTGTACTTTGGGGAATGACAAAATTTGAGAGTGGTATTTTTATAAAATAAATTCAATTGTTCAATATAATTACAGTTTTATTCCCAGAACTGACAGGTTTTATTAAATAAATCCTTGATTCTATAAGTTGGCACCAACAATTTCAGAAAGACATACAATTTAAAATGAAATATTTTCAAATAGTTAATAATATGAAAAAGGTGGAATGAACTACCTTCCTTACCGCCGATCCATATATTTTTTGTAATGCTTCTATGACACTGGATGTTGAGGATTCATTAGATAAGAGAAATTTAAAAGTATCTTCAAAAAGAAATTCTTTGAAAGTTTGGTCCTGAATATTTGATTCATCATCATCTTGAAAGTCAAAGTTTTCATGCACCTTTTGGAAAACAATGTAAGGATTTATAGTTTGAATATCAAGTCCAGTCTTCTCATAACCATATATACCAAACTGGAACTATTTCTAAAACAAAAATTGTGGTAAAACTAATAAAACAGACAGGATTATAATATAACAAATGCTGTACCACATTTTCTGTCAGAACTACACACCACAATGTTTGCTGACCTCCAGTGGACAGAGTACAATATTGCATTTTCATGTGAGAGCTTTTTTCCCATGCATTTGATTTGAAATTTGATTAAAAAAATAGTACATCAGCTTATATGTTAACATAACTTTTGCAAAACTCAGGTATTTAGGAGTTACTTCAAATGAAAGTTTTACAATATATAAACACAATGAATAAAGTCAGGTTTATAAAATATGAATAAATTAGTATTTTAGCATAAACACAGGTATAACTTCAAGCTGCATGGGGCATGTGCATATGATGGTTTCCAAGGGATACTATTCAAAGTCCAATGTCATAGTAATTATCAACTGTTATTTTTTAGAGTAATTTGTATTTTCATAACAAACTATTAAACCCTACTGATTTTAGGCACATTCACGGATTATGGCTGATGGTTGAGACTACTACACAGACAGGTAAACATTATGTTTAGTTTTTTAAGGAACTCCTGGGAGAATTTTTTTACAGCCTAGTATACAATTGTTAAATTGTTATGACATGTCACATTTCTCATACTAGCTAAACAAGTCTTGTCAGACTAATTACGGATATTGTCTTAATGGATTTTTTAAATTATGCAAACTTTCTTTCATATGTCCATTTTTCCTTTGTGTTTCAAGGATCTTTTTTTTTTTTTTTTTTTTGTGAAGCATGGAGAAGTTGACTGCACTGATGGTACTAGAAATGTGAACAGATTTTAACTGAGGATGAATTTTAGAAATGTTCTCCTGTAATTTCCCAGGATATATTTCCTAGGGTTTTGTTGGGTTTTTTTTTGCCTTTTGTTTGTCATAAATATGAACAAAAATCTTATATACCTAGGTATATACATATTCATATGTGTGTATAGGGGTAATGAGAAGCAGCTTGAAAGCAGTACAACTTTTGTTTTCTGACCAGGCTGTTCTGAGGCAGGAGTGGTACAAAACTGACACAGGGAGTTTATGCCACAGGTCACGTTTCTCTGGTTTTGAGGGACTTGAGGACCATCCAGGAAGAAAGCAGCTCAATGGAGGTCAAAGCAGGTCATGAACTGAAGAGGTACAATACAATTCATGGAGAAGATTAATTTGTACTAAAACCAGTTGTGGTATTTTAACTTTCTCCCTTCATCTTTGTTCTGGTACAGTTAATACCTAACTCTACTTTCATGCAATGCTTCCTATGGATTTTGTTTTGCTGATATTCAGTTGGGGTTATAGTCCTTTGATGCTAAAACTAGAAGGTTTGCACTCTTCAATGGTGTGGTGAATTTCATCACAGCAACTCTGTCCCTTAAAAACTGGCTTCTTCCACAACCACTCTTCACTTTTACACAAAATTGATATTAAAATATTTTTACATTTTTAAGAAATTTGAGGGTACCTATCAAAGATGGTTCCCTGCTGTGTTCTTTTTGGTGTAAATTTTTTGGGTCAAGCAATAGTTCATGTAATTTTCTCACCTCAAGAACTACTGGGTATACAGATGTGCCGAATCCAATGTCAAAGGTCAGCATTTGAAAACATTGGCTGCATCTGAAATATAACAGGAATCAAATTCAGTGACGTTAGGTACTGTTCTGAAATATAGAATTATAGGATCATCTAGGTTGGAAAAGACCTTTAAGATCATCGAGTACAACCATAAACCTAACACTGCCAAATCCACTGCTAAACCAGGTCCCTAAGTGGCACTTCTATACATCTTTTAAATACCCTGTATATACTACAATGAGATACAGGCATTTCCACACACAAGGACATATAAAGATAGGTCAAGAGACAGCACGAGACACAGACTAAATAACATTTCTAATAAAAGCCAGTAGCATTAAACATAGATGGAGTCAGATTGTGAGCTGATGAAAACAGTGCTATATTAAAGTGTATTTACATGGTTGACTTTCAAACCGGTGAGGGAGGTGAACTACGCTGGAGGAGGTAATGCCTTTTGATGAGAATGAGGTCCTGCCAAAGTCTTGAAGACATTTGGATGGCAGCAGATGGCAGAACTCTGTGGGCTCATTGAAGCCAAAGAGTTGTGCCGCAGCTATAGGGATGTTTGAAGGCATGGGCCAGGAGCTCTAAGCAAATCTTCGGTTACACAAGCAAGAGATATCCATCACATTGGTAACAAAATGTTAGAGTTTGGACCTCTGTTAAAATAGCTCCATCCCTGTTACAGTCCTCCCCTCCTCACTACCCTCTCCACTCACAATGTAATCTTTTTCCCCAACATGCCTAAATCAAATAATGAGCTTTATATTACTGCTACTAAAACACCTGGGTTCTCAAAGACCTTTATAAAACATATAAACATAATAAATAGTAACAGATTTAGTATTTATCATAAAAATGTCAGGGATGTGACATAACATATATGGAACAAATATTAATTTTAATTAATAAAAATATTACATAATAAAGGTTGATTTATGTGTAAGGACTGCAACACTTGAATAGAAGTGATTACAATGATTTAACACCCACAGAAATGTGACTGTTGCTGCCTAGGTATATTTCACAAGGTACACTTCATAAAGCAGTCTACAGTGTCTCTTGCTCAGATTACCTGCCTCAGCCAGCTCTGAACCATCTGGGCTACTCTAACATTAAATATTTGACATATGACAGAAGGCTCACTGAAGGGAAATATAGCTTTATATATGTTAGGACCAGCCCAGTTGTGAGTGATTTCTGTTCATTTGTGCTGCCTGAAACACTTCATCAGGACACAGCATCTGGTCCTAAGTATTCATCATAACCTTTTCACAAACTAGAAACACTGTGGTTTTGGAAGAGTTTTACTCCCTAAATGCAGCACGTCCTCACTTTATAAGGAAGTATGAAATAGAGGTTTGGGTTTTTTTATTATTTTAGGAGTCATGTATCCTCTACAATTTTAATTCTGTTTTAAGGAGCTATCTTAACAAGAGCACAGCAATGATCACTGCAAGTCACTTACTGATTGAAAGAATTTGGTCCTGAGGCAGATGATTCACTGAAGACCTCAGTTATAAGTAGAAGTTTGCTTATAGCTTCCTTCATGTTGTTGAAGGCTTGTTGGGGAGAACTGCTTTTGAAGAATATCTCAAAAAACCTTTGCAGCTGTGAAAGAGAAGACATGTATTTTTGAACATTTACAGCAAATCAGTGCTTAAATTAAAAAGCTGGTAGAAGTAAAAATTGCCTTAGAATGCCAATTTTAGTTCTTATTCATTCGCATGGTAAAGTGGCATGGAAAGCTCCACGCAGCATACTAGTAGAGATTGACTTTTTGTTTACAAATAAATATATCAGAAACAAACTCTGTATTAATGGTTTTTAAAAATACTGCTCACAGTCTAAGCTTACTTTGATAAAACCTTTTGCTGTCAAGTGGTTCTAGGCAATGGAAACCACAAACACTTATTTCTTCAGCAGTAGGCAATAGCACACTCAAAGTAAAAGCCTTTTCTCTTGTTAAAGTACTGTGCCAAGGGCTATTCCACTTGACTGTGACTAAGAATCCTTACCCCAGGTTAACAAGCTTTAAATAGAATATAGAAGAAAGATGTCGAAACAATGATCAGGCACCCCAGCCTGTGTTTTGACTGAACTCTTGCACATCCTGGGGTTTTCAGACTGGTGAATCCTCTCAGTGACATATTGACTGGCCTGCACAACAGTGTCCTCAGCTGCTTTCATCACTCTTGCGAATTCACCCATTTCATCACTTCAGATCGAGACTCCGGGAAACAACTGGACCAACACAGAACCCCAGTGAAAAATGGGGCACAGGCAGATTTTGTTGCATCAGAGTCCTCTGTGTGAAGAAAGGGGCTGCCTTTGAACCATATTTCCATTAGAGTTATGACACGGCACAGAACCCAATTAATATGTGAACAATGTAAAACTACTAGATAATTTAGTAGTACTATATTGCCAAACAGGTACATTTAGATAGTAAAAAAGTACTATCTTCAGAGATAAAGCACATAAAGTACACATAGAACAAGTTTTGTATTGATATTCAGATAAAAAATTCTGATTTCCAGAGATTTCTCTACTAAATTGACTTAGAAATGCCATTGTATATTTTATGTTATCACTTACTTATACGTGTCCCACTGGGGTAACATGATGGAAGCATGCAGGCTTCTGTAGACAACCCCCCTGTGGTTGGCATCTCTCTAGCTGCCTTTGACTACTACAGTCATGAACAAGTACCCACAGCAGATGGGTTAACCAAGCCTGGCCTTTAGCAGAAGTCCATAACAAGGTTTAATGTGATATTTTGGCTCTAAAGCATGATCACAGAATCGCAGAGCTACAGAATTGTTGAAGTCAGAAGGGACCTCTGGAGGTCATCTTGTCCAATGGCCTTGCTCAAGCAGGGTCATCTGCAGCTAGTTGCCCAGGACTGTGTCCAGACAGCTTTCAAATACCTCCAAGGATAAAGACACCACAACGTCTCTGTGCAACTTGTACCGGTGCTGAGTCACCCTCAAAGTAAAAGTGTTTCCTGATCTTCAAAAGAAACCTGCCGTGTTTCAGTTTGTGCCCATGGCCTCTTGTCCTGTCACTGGGCACCACTGAAAAGAGCCTGACTTTGTCTTCTTTACAGCCTCACTTCAGGTATTCATACACACTGATGAGATCCCCCTGAGAAGCTTCTCCAAGCTAAAAAGTCCCAGTTCTCTCAGCCTTTCCTCATATAAGAAATGCTCCAGTCCTTTAATCATCTTAGTGGCCCTGCACTGTACTCTCTTCATATCTCCCTTGCACTGGAGAGTCCAGAGCTTGATGCAGTACTCCAGCTGTGCCACACGGGCAGACCACTGACTGATGGTCAACTTGGTGTCCACCAGGACTCCTAGGTCCTTTTCTGCAAAGCTGCTTTCCAGCTGGTTGGCCTCCAGCATTTACTGGTGCCTGGGATTGTTCCTTACCAGGTACAGGACTTTGCACTCCCCCTTGTTGAACTTCGTCAGTTTCCTGTCAGCCCATTTCTCCAGCCTCTAGAGGTCCCTCTGGATGGCAGCATGACCCTCTGGTGTATCATCTACTCCTCCTAGTTTTGTGTCATGAGTGGGTACACTCTATCCCGCCATCCAGACCCTTATCAAAGATGTTGAACAAGAACGGACCTAGTAGGGATCCCTGGGGTACACCACTAGTTACCGGTGATGTGTTATGATGTATTCACTGTGCTGACACCAGATCTTACAACATACTTCTGTGCACTCTAGTCCACAAAAATTTCTAGGCGTTGTTGGAGCCTCCCCATGTGAGCGTGAATACTGCCAAGCACACTGGTCTGCACTGACATAGACAAATGGTCGCCAGTTTCTTCAGGCAGCATATTGCAGTTAAATGTAACAAGCACTTTCCATTTTCCTTTTCAAAAAATACTGTAGCATTGCCTACAGCCAGCCACGAGAAATAATCAAGTATGCAGCTAACACTGATCCTCCTTTGCTCTCTTCAGTTCCAGTAACTCCATTCTGTTGTGCTGGTAAATAACTGGTGGGTAGAAAGTTGGTCTGCCTGTCTTCCTGCTCTTACCACCTCTGTTTTTAGTCTAACAAGTGGTTCCCTTCCCAGGATTTTCTGACTAAAATAATTGTCCCCCATGTACAGATCTGGGCTGAAGGTTTGCAGGGCCTGGGACTTTTTATCCTCTTTCTGATAAAGCTATTTGAAATGCCAGTAGGAAAAAAATGACAACAGTATATATGACTAAAGTTATAAAATTAAACCCTGACTGCCGGGAAACTGCAAAGTGAAGGTTGCACATACAGCCTCAACTCTGCCCTTTGGATGTTTGCATCATGCTGAAATCTTGAATTACATCACACTGTATTTTTATGCTGTAGAAAGTTTTCCATGTGTACAGCAATTCCACGAGTCTCTAGGGCGAAAGAGCCCCACAGCTGCTATTTAGAAACAGATTATGCAAATCCTCAGATCACACTCCATTTCATTGCCACAGAGGGCTGAGAGGGAGTCTGTGCTTCTCAAGGTATAAGATCACCAAAGCTGGGTTTCTGCCACAGAGTAGTACAAAGATAAAGAGTAAGAAGCTGCACAATTTTCAGATCAGTTCTGATTTAGTTTCACCTCTGAGTGAAATTGTCCCATTTCAGTTCTTTGTTCAGGCCAAAACCAGTTAATTAAACTGTTCCTGTGAAACAAAAAATTTAAAATGAAGACTCAGCTCACCAAGGTGGGACTACATGGTGGTTCTTCAGCTGACTTTGACCATCACTTCCAGCATCTCTGCTGTACATCAGATCCTGTATATCATTCATATTCCTGCTACACTGACTTCCACCTTTTCTCTAATCTCCTAAATCTGCAGTGGGTATTGAGGGGCTAAGTGAGAAGCTGTGTTATTTTGCTACACAGGGAACATAAGGAGTTGCAGAATTCTATAAGGAAAGATGGCATTATTGGAAGGAAAGGCAAGAGGGACAGAAAAAGCCCCATTGGCTCATTTGCTCCTTACCATAAATCAATTCCTAAGCACCTCAACGCAAAGGATACACAATGCATATATTTCTAGTATGAAATGATGAAAGACGGGTTGATTTGCCCTGTTTGCACTCAGAGCATGCTGTTGGCTATAGTAGCCAACTGTTTCCGACACAACAGGCATTAAAATAAAACTGGCTTCTCCAAGGTACTGCGTTCTAGTTACAGCCCTCCTTAGCCAGACTAGAAAAGAAACATTGCTCAACAGGTTCTCATTAGGGGATATCAGGTTTTAGGACAATGTTTATTCTAAGCCAATGACTGAAAATAAATATTTAGTCAGGCTGGTTCGGGACCAACCGAGACAAGAAACCAACACTTCAGGTTAAATTCCAACTCATTAAAAAATCCTATTTAAACAAGTTCAGGTTAGGTTTGACTCCTCCAGATTCTACAGGATTCTCAGCAACCAAAAGGGAAAATCTAAACTGTACAGATTAGGGGTGATAAAGTGTGAAAACCTGCAACAACCCCAGGTTCTTCTGAGTGTGCCCAACAAAGATACAGAAGTCACTGAGATGAAGGTTTCTTCAGATGATCACCACTGATGCTGATTCTCTCACCTTAAGAGGAAACAGACTACCTGTCCAACAAGATTAAATCTCATTACTGACTGAAAATGATTAAAAGCAGCATTGAGTAGTAAAAAGAGGATAGAATGGGAAAAACTGGTGGCAATCACAGGAATTTAGTCTGGGAGGAAGCTGACCTCTGGCTGGCAAAGTTTTAAGCAGAGGAATAGGGATTAAATTTTAGTAGACTATAAACTTAATGCAGACATGCACATATATTTTGTACAATGACACCGGTGTATACAGAATTGCAAGACTTCTCAGGAGCTTGAAGATGTTCATCCACATGCTGGATGCGTATAGTTGGAGGCATGTTCCACATATTTCTGTAATGCCTTACAGAAGTGTGTAAATGCAGTCAAATTACATGGATTAAGCACACATTTTCTGTAAAGGCAGAATGAACTACAAAAATTCTTAATTTTAACTCATTGACCTTTCACTAACTGATAACTACTTTTGCTTTAGGATAAACCACTGGGAAAAAAAAGATTTGGCTAACTCAATATTAATTTTACACTTTTTCTCTACCCACTTTGACATCCACCTTTTCAAATCTGCAGTCATTAAAATAAGGTTTACGATCTCAGTGACATGGATCCCTTTGACTCCTCAAAAATACATGGAACCATCAGTTAAAGGCCTGACACACTGAAAAAAATGCAATTTAATTGACAAAGGAATTGTGACTTGCAAGCTTCATGCACAGAGTCATGGGGAGTCAAGGAGAGTGGAAGAGTGTGGCACCCGCAGGGCTGGATGTTACGGTGACTGTAGTAATTCTCTTGAGAGGATTTTCCTCTGGCAATTTTTCTGCAAATGAATTTCTTAGGAGAGATGCTGGGGCAGTCTGGGGCAGCTAGCTGAAGGGTCAGCTGAGGCTTGCCCTGAGAAAGAGTATAAAAACGAACCGTAGCGATCTTTCTGAGGTTGCCTTCTAGCTCGGTCCTAGGACAGTCTTGCCTCCTGATGAGACAAACAAGAAAGATTTTCCTTAACTAACCTTAGGAATGGCAATAAATGCAAACTTAAAACACTTACCTTCACTGACTGCATTGATTAGCTTTCTGTTGATTGTAATAGGTGTGCAGAGGCACAGCTCACGTGAAAACAATTCGCTCAGGTGTCAAAATCTGCAGAGGAATCCCACCCTACAAGACTACATGGCTTATGTTTATGTATGAGCTGAACCTCTAGGCTCCTTTTATACCTCACTGCAGAACAAAAACGCTTGAAGAACATGATTTATGCCATCCTAAGGTAGGCACCTCAAAACAGTGACATTAATTGCAATCTAAAACTGCTCTGTTCCTCCAGTGACTCTACAGGGAATCTAAATGAGACACTGAAGACAGGTAGGAGATACACTTTGGGAGTGCTCACACAGCCCACCCACGGGCAGCAAAACCTGTGTGCCTGGAATATACAGAACTGCCTGGGAGGATGTTTGTCTCAAATTGATCATGATAAAGAGGAAGGCGATCACCAGCAAAGTTAAACAGTACCCAGGAAATTACAAAGTGACTTTTGAAACAAGGAAGGAGTCAACTTGGGAAATAATAGAAAAGCAGCATGAAAATTTGCAGGGGGCGGGGAGAGACTTTGGGGTGGAAACAGCAGCAGGCAAAACCTGGTCAGCCACCACCAGAAGTCAGCCCACTGGCATCACAGCTTCTGCCTCCACTGCAGGGAATATTAGGGTGTAAGGATGGGCACGGGTCCTATGTGGGTACATGTGAAACGGGCACACACAGAGCTGGACCCCCCACTTCTGCTGGCAGAGGTGCATGCAAGAAGGGAAGCTGCATCCTGGGAGAGTGGGGCTGTGTTTGTAGCCCACGCTGCCTGTGAGACAGGGTCTGGGTAAACACGGGTGAGTAGGTGGGTGTGACTACAGCTCCAGAGGGTATTTATAGATGGATGTTTAGAAATGTGCAATGTTTGTTAACATTTTTGAAGCCTCTGGTATCATGGTTTGCCTGTTCTGTTACTGAAATTGATAGTGAGTGTATTATTATTATTATTACTGGTTGCCAGTTAATTACGTATCATCAATTAGCCACTTCTATGCTGGTTTTGGTTGAACAATGTGAACTCATCAATTTTTTCCTGCAACAGTATTCATCTTTGGAGGTGTAGCTGAGGTCTGAACTTACTCAAGAGGCAAGGAGATAGAAGATAAGAGGCCATTGAGACTACTGAGTAATTCAGTGTAATTTTGAGGTTTATATTTTGGGAATTGGTGCATCATACTTTACAGGATTTGTATGAACAGATTTTGAAAGAACCTTGCTGATTCCTAGTTGTAGCCTTCAAAACTAGATGGCAGACAAAGTTATCAGGACCATATCTGAAAGCAAGGTTTACATCTGAGGAACTAAATCATGACCTTTGGTTTCAAGAACTTACCCTTTTTGAAGTAACAAAGGGTGTCTCCAAATTGTTCTGCTATGAATCAGAGCTGTTGCACTCTTTCTGATCAATTTGATCTGCAGGGTCTCAAAAGACTTAAGGTAATTGCCTCTCCTTGAGAATAGCTGAGGAAGTTTTCACAGGAATCAATTTAATCCATCTCTGATAACTTTCAGTATAGGCTCTGTACTCTCAGTTCACTTTTGTACATTCATTCTCCTTACTGGATCTATATTTGATGAAATCTCTTCACCAAGTCCAAACACTTTTTGGGTGTAAGTAGTTGTTCATAGATACAAAAATACTCTTTTGCACATAAACAAGAATCTTTTTGACTATACATATGGAAATATCTAAATATCTAAGATGTCTGCAAGGATACAGTCTGATTCCACACAGAATGCCAGAAAAAACATATTTTGCAATGAAGATATTTCCTATATTGCCTGCTAGCACAGGCAGACCTCTCCACTCATCACAGTATATAGAAAAAGTCATAAGACATGTAATGGGAGAAAAATGTTCCATAATCAAAACAATGGTTCCAGAATACACCACAGAGAAAATAGTGCAGTAATTTATCATAAGTTTATAGTGTTAGCTTTAGGTAGGTCTGTTTATTCCAACCTTGATTTATTGTTATGATGTGCCATTTCTCTGCAGCTCTAGCATGGCATTTGATGAAGGGAGAAACCACCGTATTATTCAGCTATTTTATACAGTAAATTTCCCACTTATGCATATTTTTTCTGTACATAAGATCTTTAAAAGAGATCTTAATTAATAGTTCAGGACAAAAAAAAAGCCCTCTTATCCCTTAACACTTTTATAACTTATTTACATGGAGGAGAAAAGACCATCTGAGAAAGGTTTCCTCTAAAGAGTCCTTGCTCTTAAGTCCAAAGACAAAAAGCCACTCACTAGCTTCAGCAACTATTAAATTAGGTCCTTTGACTGAGACTGAACTAAGAACAGTTTCCCAACCCTGCGTTGACTTCTTGGTGGAAAAGTAAAGGGGATTTACTAACAGCATTTCCCAGCTGGCTGTGAGAAGCAAAAGTGGATCAGCTTGACTAAGGGAAGCCAGAAAGCAAAAAAGGGAACAATGAGAAGAAGAATCAGGATAATGGGAGGTAGGACTAGGAAAGTTGGGAGCCACAGAGGGTCGTGTTTACAGAGCTGCCTGGATTGAACAGCCAGGGCAAGAGGATCCATGGGACCAGGACAAAAGCAGAGAGCTAAGGGCCTGGATAACAGTGTAAAGACTTGCTTATGCATAACCACATGTCATAAAGAATAATCAGTCTAGAGCTCTTAGTAGCTCAACTGGCATGTTCATAATAAGAAGAGCAGAAAAGAACTCCAGAAAGAATTTTAACGTTATTTGTGCTCTGCATGACAGATTGGCACGGACATGGAGAAGATAAAGAAGGAAGGATTACTCATTCTTTCTTTTAAGATAAGAATTAGGGATATGAAATTAAGTCATCAGGTAGAAGTTTTAAATCAAACAAATATTCTTTCTCAAGCAACACATTAATCTGTAGAGTGTCATTGCTGCAAGACATTGGGAAGACCAAAAGCATTAATGGATTAAAAAATCTAGTAGAGAATTGCATAGCAAAAAAGTCCACCGGAGCTTATTAAACATCAAGATATATATTCCACTTGCAGTTTTGTGTTTCTAACCTTGCAGGTTACCCAAAATAGCTATAGTCTGCCTAGGGACGAGTACCAGTTTATGCTTGTCCTGTTACATGCTTTCATGATGCTTTCTTGCCTGGTTGTTGCCAGAAACAGAATGTCAGACTAAGCACGTCTTTGATCTCCCCCAGTCCTGACAGACTTTCATTCTTATTTCAGTGAAAAGAGAAATGAAAGGGCTCTAGAGATACTATGAGGGCAGAAAACAGAGATGGCGTTTTTGTTATGCCCAGTCTCCCAGGAAGAGAAGTATTACAGCATTTGATTCTCTACACGGGCTACTTGCAAGAACAGTGAAATACATATGCTAAGTCCTTACAGAACCTAATGAACAGATTTAATTTTATTCCCAAATAACTCTGCAATCTAATTGATTGAGTCGACGGCAATTTTCTTTTGTATTTGCTCCTGCTAAGTGACAGGGCAAGAATATGGAATTAAAAAATAAAACAAAGGGGAAAAATTGTGAGCCTTTCCGCTGTTCTTAAGCATTTTCCTCTTTATCTGCGTGTATGTTTGCATTCTATCTCACATTAAGTATCTGTGGCTATTACTTGAAGCAGTATCAAAACTGGCCACTTGAGGGCAATACCGCAACCTAATTTTCACAGAATTCGGCTTTGAGCCAGAGCTCCACGTCATATTAAAAGATGTATTTCCTGGGTAGGTGAGGGTCCAGTTTTATTTGCATATCTAAGTATAAAAATATTTCTTTTTACTCAAGTTTCAAAATGCTTAATACACAGAGAGAGAATTTCAGCAATAGTTATAGTGACTTACACCACAGCAAGTTTAACAGCAAACTGCTTTAATAAATTATGTTTACTTCATTGCACAACTGGAAAATCGCTTAAGAGCATAGTTTCATCTGAGGGTACCGAGGCTTACGCAAGAACACCAGTCAAAGAATTCAAATCCAGGAGGCACCTGACTCTCTCTATTTTGGAAGGTGAGCCAGCGCGGGGGCTGTGGGGGGCTGTCAGCCGGGACTGACAGCAGAGAAGAGCCTTCCCAGGTGACGCAGCATGTGGCACAACTAAAGTTTAAGAAGTGCACCCCTTCGTTAAGAACTGGGACCCGGCTGGGAAAAGTTAATGTCAGGGCAAAGGAAGCACTTCACAGTGTGTTAAACCTTGAGATAATTAATAATAAATTGCTGTTTTGCACACCAGCTTCTGTAAAACAGAATATTATTCAGGGGGCAGCCTTCTGCTTAATACACATGCATAATGTCGGTTAACACAAAGGGAATTATCACATACATTGACAGAGTCCCATTCCTTAATTGGTACCATATGCAAAATAGAAAGCTTCTATTTTATTATTAATTTTTCAAAGCACAGATGGTCTAAATAAGCGGTTTCCAAATTTCCTCAAGGAAATAAGGCTATTACGCAAGTCTCGTATCAAAACATTTGTGTGGCATAAAGCCATTCTCTCCCCTGCATTTCCTGCATCTTCCCAACCCGGGCCCAGATGTCGTCACACTTTTGCCACTCCCTGACTACACACAAAATCCTCATGCCAGTGCAGGATTTAGCTTTTTTTGCTTTCTGAACTGAGATACTAAAATATGTATAATCCAGAGAAAACCTGGCAGCTGCTGAGCAAAACACACTTGAACTCTTCCTGAACTGCCATTTGGCCAATGCTTATTCAAGGAGTCATTCTGAAGCCTTGCCACTATGATTAGGGTATGTAAATCTGAGTTGTAAAAATCATTTATAATAGTTTACTAACAAAGAAGCAGGGGGGAATGCAGTATTATTTAATTCATGAAACTTCTGTTTTTTCTTTACACGGTTTCTTTTAATCATTTGATATCATCTGGTACCCCATCTCCAGTCGTCTTAAAAATGTCTCCCTTACATATATCACATTCTGGTTACTTCTAGCAACCGTAAAGAGTTGTTCTGCATAGGGGATAAAATTTTAAACTTAACATACTGTTTTTGTGATAGTAATGTTGTAACCAAGTTAACCACAATTGTGGATCCTTTTCTCATCAATAATAGTTTAATCATACTGGGATGAGAATATTTGCTGAACAGAGGCTTATATACACTGAGGAGGTCTCTAAATTATTGTGCAACATTACTGAAAGAAGCACATCTATGATGGCAATGCATCAGATTAAATTATTCTCATCTGTTCATTTTTAAAAAAAAATAATAATTCAGTCAGCTGCTCTTGGGGAAAAACACATCAAACACCAGCAAATTTTTCCAGACCAAAGTCTCCTCTGTAGGCATGTTCAGTCCCCAGTGACACCAATGGGTATTCTGTCAATCAGAACAGGTCTTAGAGATCCTTTCTGTCATTATTGACTACTGACAGGTTGGAGCTTCACAGTATAACAAACAAATTTCTATCCTTTACAACAGAGATGGCAGAAACTGAAAGCTTAGGAGCTTTCTGGAACAGGTTTCTTGGCTGGTACAAATATGGGTAGCTCCACCGGCTACTTTGGGAGAAGAAACCACTCTGCTGACACTGTACGTCCCACTGCAAACAAGCGACAGCTTCACGATGTTTCTCATGACATTTATAAGAAACTTGATATAATCTCATGCAAAAGGATATCAACAATTGAATTCAAACCTTCTCCCAAGTATTGTTTTCTGACTGATGATATCCTGTCTGATGCCTCTGCACCAAGCCCAGAAGCCTCCTTATGATTCTCCCACTAATGCTCTCCGGCCACTCCATGAATTCCCAGTGTCTCAGTTCTCCTGGAGACCCCTTGACTCCTCCCATGTTCTTTATAGGGCAATCTGTTTATGCTGAGAGACAATCTTATACACCCCACCTTCCATCATTTTGTTAATTTGCATTTCAAGCTATACATCACCACAAATGTGTTTTCTGTGGTGCCTATTTTTTGTTTATTCCCTGCCATTTTGACAAGTCTGCCTAAAGCTGTGGAAGATATAACACCACAGCAGCAGTAACCAGATTGAAACTACTGTAGATGTGTTGCTGCTTCTATCTATCATTTTTATTGCTTCTTCAGCTGCCAAAGTACTCTGTAAATGGTGGCTGGCACCCCATTCAGCAGACCTCCCTCAGTGGGAATTATTTTACAGAGCCATATCACAATTACTAATGACTACTAGTCTTTAAAGTAGTCCCTACTTCAGATGCAATAGTGATGCTGCTGGACATTGTGCTATTTCAATAAACATAAACCAAAACTGAACCCCAAGGTTTGAAAGTGAGTGACCATTAGTCTTCCTAAATGTAAATAGAGGAAAATAGATGGCAAAATGATGTATCTCCATGGGCTTCCATAGCTTCCAAGGGGGAAAAGAAAGAGAAGTAGGTTCATCTTACCTCATTTTGGCAATCTAGAATTTGGCATGTTCTCTAAGAATATCGTAGCCCATGGAAGGAAGCAGATACTTTTACCAGTAAACTCTTCTCATTCCAAAATTAGAGTCTAAATTGGGTGGGATGATTTGTTCTCTAGACATGTCTGTTTCTCCAATAACTAGAAATAGACAATGAGCTTAGACCAGGCACTTAACTGAGAGCGCTAAAATTGTAGAGAATACCAAATGGCCGGCATCCTCAAGAGTCCTGACAGTGACACCACAACACTCAGACTGCTCCAAAGCCAAGACCTGCTCCTACTCCAAGAGGGCTACATGGGCAAAGTGCACCCATCCTCAGATGGCTGCTGCCGAAGCTGATCTATGTAACCTCAAAAAATCACAGCTACTTTGTGACCTTATTCCTTCCAAAGGAAAAAGGAAAGGAGCAGTGCAGAACTGTAGTTCCTTTATGCAGAGCCGCCATGTTGCAAGTGCAGTTCCTTGCTGAAAGAACAAAGGAATGGGAAGGCATGTTTGGAAATCCAGAGAACTGCTGAGTAAACTAGATGTTGAGAGAGAGGGGTCTCCCCAGGCACTTGGAGATGTCCAGAGTTTATCCTGTTAAGGCACATGTGAAGCATCCTTCTTCGTAAAACCGAGACCACGGGAGGCCCACCTTCTCCATAGTATACTTCCTTCCCTTTATTTAGAAGTGCCCTGACCCTCTTCCATTCTGTTTTACTGCACCGAAAAAAGAAATCTAAACAAACCATTTTAAATATTTACTTTCCTTTTTTACAACGCTGTCAATAGCCGGGGAAAAAAACGTTACTTCATGACAGCACCCCCACTGCTGTGCTTTAGAGAAAACCCCAACCTGGCAACTCCTGTCAAATGTCACCAGGAAAAAAGGGCTCTGAGGCAAGCAAATCCCAGGGCCCTTTGTAACCCCCACTGCACAGGGCAACCCTTCCCTGCTTCATGAAGCCAACCCCACTCATTCTGAGAAATGAAAGCTGTACATTAGGAGAATATTCACTGTCAGCTCTGGACTGCAAATAAAGAAGGGGTAAAAGAGAGGAATGATGTTATCCGGTTTTCTGTCTCTGTACTTTGCCTGAAACATGGATAAATTAGGAAATGAAACTTTTTACCTTTACGGAAAAGTGCTTCTTCTTGGGTGGGTGCCAGACAGTGGCGGTTGAATGAATGAATGCCCGCAGAGGCGTTAAGGATGTCACAAGCACATATGCTTTGATGATGACAGAAAGGTCTTGAGCTTTAAGGATATCCTTGTGGTCTGGTGAAGCTGATACTTTATTCCTGGAAAGTAATCAAAATACATAGCATTAATGAAGTGCTTTTGCAAGTGAGGAAAACGAGTTATAAGAAAATAGTGAAGCAGTGAAATTAGTGGAAATAGGAAATTAGCCATTTTTTCCCCTGAGTTAAGCAACACAGTGGATGAAACCAAGCAGGCTGGAACAAAGCTTTCCATCAAGTATTTTTATCGCTCTCAGTATTTTTAAATCTTAATTTCCATACATACAAAGTAAGTATGTTAGGAGGGAGTTACATTTGAGAGTACATATCGGTAAATTCATTGTGGGCACGTTGTAATTGTTGCAAACCGGGGACATTCAGCATGAAGGTAAATTAAAGACATCCAAGCAGCTTAAATAACAGAACTGCATAGTCAAGGTACCCAGATTTAACACTGATTTGTAGTGAATTCAGAAAAAAACCCCAAACAACCCTATGGAAAGACTGCACTATTGTTAGCACTTTCTTCGATGTAATAAAGGGACACAAACATGTGGTACTGCATGCTTTCCCCAATGAAAGCCATAAACTATTATTCCAAACATTATGAAAGACCATGACACCTAGAAATAACCCATAATAAATCAGCTGAACATAAAAGAATTATGCAAGCTAACTTTGTCTAGGAAGTGACATGGTTCTCTAGATACTGCCCTACAGCTCCCATAGTCCACACAAAAAGAATCACCCACAGAAACAGGACAGAAAAAAACAAACCCCAGGGAAAAAATCTGTTATTTAAAAGCTCATTACTTGGGGAAGTCTGAGCTATACTTGGCCATATTCAGAAATGCAGTTATTACTCTGTCAGTTAAAATTTCTGAGTATCAATCTACCTCATAGCAAATGCAATGAGAAGATGATTATACAAATTATGGGTCTCCAAGACTGATTACCAGTAAAAGACACAGAGTTCTCCTCTCATTTCTGTGTAATCTTTGGCAATACGTGGCTTTTCCAGACCTCAATTTTGCTATCTGTTAAGGGAGTCTAATAATATCTATCTTAAAGAGACCTTTTTCTCCCCTCTGCAGAATGGTAGGTCCTCAGAGCATAAAGTTTGTGAGATACTGTAATATAGGAAACAGCACTTGGACAGCCAGTTCTCAAGTACTTCTTGTTTTTTCACTTAAGGAAGGGTCTCGGTGCAAAGGACTACATATGTGTGTCTGTGGTAGGGACAAGGCAGGGATGAGAGCAGGAAATAGCTCAGCCGCTGTGAGACCTAAACACTTAGGGCTGTTTCTGGGTCTGTATTTATCTGTCTAGGTCTTTCAATGCCCTCAACATCAAGACTTAGCTGTTCACACACAAAACGTTCAAGTTTGGCTAGCACAGAAAAAAACGCTATGCAAGTATAAGAGATGCAATACATCCAAATGCTCCACCTGCTGCCATCTCTTCTCTTGGTACATTCTGCATCCCTGACTCCCAACTAAAAGCACAAGGAAGCACCAGGAAGTTTCTGAGGGTGGGATATCATTAGCTTACAGCTGTGTGCTCGTGCTCAGCTGCCCCCAGTACCGCAGATGGGCAGCGCGTGTCTTGTCAGTGCTTTCGCCTGCCTGGGACATGTTCCTTGCGGCTCTGGCCCTTGACAGCCCGGGCTGGCCGGAGCACTCTGGGGTCACGACTGGAAGCTGCAGGTCTGAAAAAGTACCAAAGATATGAGAAGGGAAGTCAGCAGAGCATTGAAAGCAGCGATCAACTCCTGCTGTTAAGGATAAAATGTGTAAAACAGAAGAGGTAGAGAGGAGCTGAAAATGTAAATTAGCAAATGCTGAGACTATAACCCTTTTTGGATCCACTAGCAGAGAGCTTTACACTCACCAAGCACCCCCTTCCAGCTGCAAGCTCAGAGGCTTAGCTGCAACTCCCACTTTACAGGTGAGTGCATGAGTGCCACATACACAAAGCAACCTCTTCCCCCTTCTTCTTAACAGAAATCCTTTATTTCTAAATATAGAACACCAAAACTTTGTTTCTCATGTAGCCCTGATTACAATTAATGGGTGTAAAACATTTATTTGACTAAGGACCAAGGGACTTCGCCACTGTAATCACACAGACAGCTCAGTAAATAACCACATAGCTTTGTTTCTATGTTCACCATTTAAGGCTACATTTTGTAGTTATTGAAATCTATGAGAGGCTTAGTTCTGCCACCGAACACAGTAAGAGCAGAACTGATGTACCAGAGTCTTCAAGATTACTGAGGCATGTGACTATTAATAGTAATCAAAATATTGTGATGTGAGATCAGTCAATGGGTGGCATGTATTTTCTGCTTTTACTGTGCTGATAAAAAGGCACAGAGCCCTTATGTTATGTCATCATTTCACATAGGGTGGTTTCCATTAACTCTAACACACCTCACATTTCAAGTTCTTAAGTAATAGTCAGGGAAAAGCCAAGCTGTTCACATTATTCCCAACCCTTATTACTTACCTTTTTAATGACATACTGCATCTGCTAATGTGAATTTATTTGTATAGCTTCCCTTTTAACGCATGCACTCTCCACTTTGGTGCATGAAATGAAAAATAAAACTGAAGTTGTATTTCTGGTGATGAGCTGTAAGCAGCCATTCAAGGAAAAGAACTATCATTTTCATACAGATCCTGTTAAAATGACATTGTGATTATCTATGTTTATCGGCTGTTCATCAGATCAGCTCAGTTCAGCCTTCCAAGCTCAACTGGGATCTAAAATTAATCTGGTCCTTTGCCTTACATGCACCCTTTAGCAGGATTAAAGGGTTACTAATCAAAACCAGACCCTTATTAATATAGCACCTCATGTTCACGTTATGCCCTCATTGGCATCTTTGTGTTGTGTTAGGCATTATAACTGATTTGGACTTTGTAAGTGACTACCTATTTGCTGATGCTACAGAGACAAAACCGACTACTCTCTGCTTACTTGGCTGTGCAGTGACAACAGGAATAAGCCAGTAAAATCCCATTAAGTCATTTACTTAGCAGACTTGCTTCTGAATATGTACAGGCAGCATAAATCAAGTGCTTTTTCTTCCATATCTGCCCTGTAAAGACACAATGGCATTTCACTATGGCAATTTCCACCCTGTAAAGAGAGAGTGGCATTCCACCATAGCAATTTGCAATGGTCCCACTGCAACTACTCCTATGCATTGTTTTAGTTACCCAACTGAAGTGCCTATATTAGCAAAATAGTATTCTTAGGCTTTGTCTTTAGGCAACAGAGAGAGAGGGAGCACTTGGAGCATTAAAAGAACTACTGGTTCTGAACAGCTTTCTGAAAGTGTCTGTTTTTTCACTGACTATGCAAGAAAACTAAACTACTTACTTGCAGCTGCAAATAATTTCCAGAGCGTAAAGTTTGATCATACAGGTTTGGTGTTCAGGCAAAACCAGAATTAAAATATATAAAGGCCCTCCACAGTGCACAGATGACTTCAAAGATCTTTTTCTGATTTACCCTCACACTGGTAAAAAGGCAAGACACAGCTCTCTCCTGTTGCGACTATCTGTGGAGTTATGGAGCCAAGCCCCGTTCCCCTGTACCTTGGTACTGTAGCACATCCATCAGGAACAGCCCAGCAACATCAGACTGGAGTTCAAATCTCATGGCCTACTTCGTCAAACAGCAAGATACTGATCTGTTGACCATGAAAGGCATCAAAGTCACGTAGAACCCAATGAATCCCATGAGAGCAACCCAAGCTACACACTTGTCAATGCTGCCTACGGGGGCAGACAAGAGAGGGAGAGACAGGTTGTCCTGTCTTGGTGACTACAGCACACAGCTGAAAGGAGGCAGAACTGTGCTTCCTATAACACGTACACCTTTTACACCAGGCCATATCTATGTGGTAACATTGATGGAAAGTACAAGAATGACAGCTCTTCTCCTCTCAGCTGATCATCGGAAAGCCCAATTATGTCAAAAGTGCACATTTTTCAGCAATTGCTTTAGTTAAAATGACCACAATGTTGAGAAAATGGAAATGCACAGAACATAATTTCCTTATTTAAAAGAAGTCAAATATTTCACTGAAAATAAGAACAGGGCAGCAGAGAAGGGCTGTTCAGCTCATTATTCAAGAGAAAGTAGAGCGCCTTTTCCTTTCTAGAATATGGTTTTAATTGTGTTGCTAAGGGAACAAGTAACCAGTACAGTATTAACTCACAAGACAGAGTTTGAAAAGAATGAAATGGAGTTTGTACCTATATTTACCCCTCTTAAATGAGACTTTTAGCTGTTTTAGGGAAATAGAAAAGATTACATTGACATTAATTCATTTGTCACTACCCAGTGGACCATTTACTGGAGCTGGATATAAAAAAAATAATGATAACTGGGTAGGGACTGATGAAAAACAGAAGTGTCCTGAAATTCTCAAACTACTGGATAGAAGATCCTTAGTATTGCCCTAAGTCATTGCAAAATGCCTCAACTTAAAAAAAAATGGAAGCCTACGATCTCTTAAAGAAGAGAAGGTTAAACAAATTCAGGGTGTTGATGGTTAGAATTGAGAACTAAAAGAAGAGAAAATACTCATAAATTATTCTTCATGCTATAGAGCATCCTGTTTGTATGATGCCTTACACACCTCTGTTGGCTTTGCGTTAGCACCCACCTAGGAGGGAGCCTGTCTCAAGGTGGCTGGAAGAAGGAGAAAGGAGTGAGACTATCACAAGGTGCTTGCTCCTTTGAGATGACACACAGCATGTACATCATCAGGCAGAGCTAACGAGGGAGTGACAGACCCTCACTTTTGGTAGATCTACTCCTAGTAATCAATGAACTCAATTATCATAATAATAAAGAGACATCAGTATTGCTGAACTGCAGCACACTCAGCTGCATCAGTTCTCATGGCAACTCTTCACCTGGTCTTGTACTCAAAAGCAGTAACACTGTTCATTAGAGCTGTAAATTTGTTAATCAACATTATCATCAATGAAAATTAGCCTGCAGTGCCTTTGCTGTTTGCAGTAATTGCCATGTTTTTCCATCTTGAAATCACTCTACAAGCTGTTGTTAATTAAGTAGTCCTTTTGAAGTACGTAAATAACATCAACATTTTATAATAGAAGAGGTGAGGCAGGCTCAGCTGTTGATATGTCAGGCAGCTTGGAAAACCAAATTAGAAAGAGTCCCAGCATCCTAGTTTCATGTCCAGATTACATCCCCTCTTTCAAAAATCCAGATCTTAATATCAGTAATTTCTGTATCAGGCTTCATGAGATTGAATGAAAAAAAAAAAAAGACGAAAACTAGAAAAGAACATTTTCCTTTTTAAAGTGGCTGTGCATTAAGTGAAAGGCTACACAAACTGCTGGTTTTACTGAGGAGCAGCTGCAGGCTTGGCTTTAAGTACCTTTTGGTGCCACCATTTGTGATGATCCAGTGTACAGCAAAGGACTTAAGGCCAGATACCCGCATTCACTTAAAAAAAAAAGCTTCATTTCCTCTAAATTCTGGCTTGAATAATGTTTCTTATGCGGACATCTCTGAAATGGTACCATTGAAAACACTGGCCAACAGCACTGCTTTACCTCTGCCTACGGTGTTCTTCACGATGCCATTTTGATGGGTAAGGAAGCCAGTACAAGTTCTCAGCTGAATTCACACATTAGCCCTCTAACCACAGCAATGGGTAAAACACAGATCTGAGACACAGGAACAGCTGGGGGGCACATGTGAAAGGGAGTTATAAGATCCACCAAAGCAAGTCAACACCTCCAGATCAAAACAATTAAGCACCTCTTTGTCACATGAACTGGTGGTAGATATTGTTCTCTCAACTGCAATCTCTCAAAGTACAACAGAGTCAAACAGATCAGTTGACAGCGATAACTGATACCTAATGCAGCAGCTACACTGACATCTAACGAGGCCTTTCAAGTATTTTACACAGTTATGACTCCCCCCATCTCTGGCTCCCAAGTTATTTACTTGTCTTTGGCTCAGAGTTCTGAAGTGTAACATGAGATTCAACCCATATGCAATAAAGAATAGCTGATTTAAGAGTTACAACGTGTGGCTGAGCAAAAGATTTACCGATAGCTAGAAGCACATTTGGACAAATTAAGACTTCCTGGAGCAGAGCCAGGTCAGTGTTGACTCGGCTGCGGCCACGTGGACTGGTGGTAAATGGAACGCTTAGGCTAACATGAACATCTGGTGACCTGCAGAGGTAATGAATTCAGCAGAAGACCCTACTGGCTGAACTAAGGAACACTCAATTGAAAGAAAAGGATACAGATGATGAATGAGAATGTGTCCCCTTTAGCCTCCCTTTTATATTATCCTTTGTTGTTACAAGGAGGGTTATGATATGGATTTGTTTCTTAAGTTTTTTAACTCAAATAGGCTCAATAGATCAAAAAGACTGTATTTTACACACTTCAAACATGGAGCAAGGAACAATTAAGACTATTGTCTGTGAAATAAAGTTTTTGTTTCTAAAGTGCCCATCAACTGTCAGATCTGTTAGAAACCTTTCAAGAGCAATTGAGTGACCTTGGGAGCTCCTGGTTGTTTAATGAAGCACAAGGCTACAGATGGGATGAAACACAACTCAGGTGCTGTGCTTTGTCCTGAGCCCAGCACATTGTTCATTTCTTTCATAAAGGACATTGTAAGCTTGGCACATTTGTACTTGCAGAGTCTTCACCCAGTTGCTTTTCTTTTTAGCAGGAAAAACATCACTTTAGTACATGAAAGTACATTAATCCTGAAAGTATACAGGTGACTTTCCATCTTCATAGAACCCTTCTGAATTTCTTCCTAGATTTTCATAGTGGTAGTCTGTCTCTAGCAGGAGCCTGAATTCTCTCGCGCAGGACAAAAGGAGAATGACAGTCACCTCGTATCATTTCTCACCAGTTTCTGCAGCACAATATTCAGGAAGGAGTGATAATAGGTCTTCTCTGCCTGCCTTACAGGCTTGCTCTCTGACAGGGCATCTCAGTGAGTTAGAAGAACTCCGTATAGTATCCTGTGTTGGGGTCATCCATCTGTCTGACTGGTGTGGGATGCTGGAGCACAAAGAACTTGTTTCTGAAACGGACCGGCAAACTGCATTGCTACAACCTGGTCCTCTTCTGGTATTTAGAGCTGGGCAATTTTCCAGCCTTTGTAGGTTGGAAAGGTGTGCTAAACAGCTGCAAAGATTGCTTCACATCAGGAGATGCTTAAAAAGCTTTCACAGAGTCTTAGGTAGACTTCTGAGCACCTCCAAGATTAGTGAATTTTGGTCAAAATAAAGCCTATTATCCAGTATCTTTTGCTCAGTCATGTATAGCAACCTGCTCTAAGCTGCATAACCATGAAAGTAATGAGCACTAAAATTGCATTTTTTCATTTTTCAGTGCTGATTTTGGAGGATGGATGATTTCGGTTGAACTACCAACTACCGCCACTACATGCCTTGAGGTCATTACAGACTTGTCACACAAAGCAGACCTATTCCTTTTACTTGCCTCCTGTTATCCATTTGACCTATCAAATGAAAAGACTCTGAAACAAAGATTAGTACTCTCCTATGGCTTACGAATTAGGCCTTGAGGTTGCTAAAGAAAGAGAAAGACCTTTTAACACTTAGTTTTATAACTGATGCTTTTAGAAAAGGGTGGCTATGAAACTCAAAGCAGATGCTGAGTATTTAAAGGAAGCTAGGAAGACTAAGGGCAATTCTGTCCCCCAGTGAAGTCCTGGCAAAATTTCCATTAAATCACAGGAATATGGTTTCTTCCTTGATACTTAACACTCCTGTGATGGTTTTGACATTTGTTATAAGCTTCATTTGTGATGTGCACATTGCTGCAGGTTCAATATCCCACCCACTACTGACCATTGATCTAGCTTTAAGCTGTCCTTAAAAGGTTTTCGTATTCAAAAAATGCAGTGATCCCTCCCTCTGTAATACAGTTAATCTCAAAGTAAGCCACCCTGAATATTTAGAATGGAGAAATTTCAAACTATTAGTCATTTCTAGACATTTAAGCTATCTAAAATATGTTTAGTATTAAAAAAAAAAAAAAAGATTATAGTAAAGCAGATCTAGAGGGAAAGGAATTTAAAAGTGGGTTGGAATGCACTGAAATTCATGCTAAAAACCACCTGTGAAGTTTCAGACTTATAAAGACAAAATGACAAGAGCGCATCATTTTGAAATGTATGTGTTGTTTATTTTCCCCTTTAAAAACATCAGCAAATACATGTTCGGTTTAGATTAATCATTTACGATGTTTTTTGCTTGTTTGTTTTGGCAGGTGCATGAAAAACAGTATTTATTAAATGCAGTGTTTGCTTCTTCATTCCTAAAGCATCCTCACAGTTAAAAGATGGGGAGGAAGGGAGGGGTGTTCCATATTTTCCAGAAGGGCTGCTTCTTCTGTGTGCAGCCTTCATACTAGAACTTAAATTTACAGATAAGCTATAAAGCTTTGGAAAAAGCAACCCAGTGAAAATGTTGGCTGAGTGTTACATGATCAGAGCCACAGCTACTATTCTGTACTAGTAACAGGGTAGAATATAGAATAGTGTTGGCCAAGTAATTAAAATAATTTAGCTGCTTTACTTCTTTTCAGTCTCCTCATATTGGTTGTTATTACAGAAGTACATTTTTGTCCTAGATGAGATCTGACCCTGCTGTAAAACAAAGAAAATCCCGCCCCATGTGGTTTGTAATCAAATTAACTCAAAAGAATCAGATGCTGATTTTACTGGCCATTCTTGAGGCTCTTAGAAACTCCAGTGGCAGAAAGGTAACAGGCACAAAACTGATCACAACTGGTGTGCAGACATTTATAAAGGCCAGTTTGCAAAAGAAATGCATCACCCTATAAAGAAGCGTGTTTCTGTCACAGAGATGTTGAATTATTACAACAGAAAATAAATTTAATCTAGAATTTCTGTCTTACGTAAGTGGCCCGATGAGACTTTTCCTCTTCCCCTAACTTCCTCACCCATCCCACTGACCCCAGAGTAAGCCAGAGACTCTGGGGACAGGCAGGTCAGATTTGCTAGGCAGGGGGATAGGAGAGATGGAGCAGGGTTAGCACCAGATAGTAAACATTTCACATAGTGAGAGCACAGTCACACATCGGGATTATCTCGGCTCTCCCTCCCACTCAATTTCATTAGGGTCGTGCCTATTCCAAGACTTTCTGTGTGATTAACACCATTGGCCAACCCTGCGGGCGACCAAGTGAGCACACGAGGCTGGTAGACACTCATACAGTGTCTGCACTAGTGACACTAATAAAAAGAAATGCAGAAGGGAGGCGTACAGCAGAAGTATTACTTTAAAAAGAACCGGTGATGTGGATGGGTAGAGGAAGCAGCTACGCATGGCACAGGCTGGGCCCTGGAAGTGATGAAGCAAGACAAATGCTCGTGTGGAAAGACGGACTAGCCTGGATTGCTCAGGGAATGGGAAAATCAGGGTGGCAGCACTGTAAGCATTCCTACTACTTTCCCAGGCAAAATCTGTCAAGGAGTGTATTTGTTGTGCATACATCAGGATGCCTTTCCTGTGCCCTAAACTGAGGCTGGGCGGTTCTGCTGACACTGTGGATCTTAGTCCTTTCCATCTCTCAGCTGAGAGTAATTCCAGGAGGCAGCCAAGTCCAGTTGTAACCACATCTGTGGTGTATAAGCACCTGAAATCTCTTTGCCAGTCATTCTCCAACCCTAGAGAGCTTCTAGATTTGGATTGCTCACAGGAAGATTTCATTCACAGATCACTGCAACAGCTGCAGTGTTTGCTGACCTGAGCAATAAATGCCAGGAGCCTTCCTTGGCCATGCAATAGCCATGACAGAATCTCCTCATGGCCCACGTCCCATATAGTGAGCAGACATCAGGCACCTGATTAAAAAACTGGGCCAAATGCCCTGCAAAAGCAGGAGTGAAACCAATCTTCTCAGACTGAGCAGCAAGCACTTATCTGTGTATTCCATGTTGAATTTTAAGATCCATTACCATTTTTACACCTCATCACAAACCCACTGCCACATGTGCCTATCCTCCAGCAACTGCTTTCATCTCTTTCCTTCTCTTACTCAATCCAATTTATCCACACACATCATATTTTCTGCTCCTCTAAATTCTTCCTCCAGTCTGTCTTTCCTAACTTTTTTTTTCTCTTTCCAGCTTCTCTCCTGTCTCCTAAAAAGGGGTCATCACTGGTGTGTTCCTTAATTTTTCCCCATACAGATAGAGTGAGTCTGAATTTTCAGAGTGACAAAAAGATTTTTCCATTAAAGAGACAAAGCAAAGAAACAAGCACTGACCTGCTATTTTCTACAACTCATTTTCTTTCCCATATTGATACAACTGGGAGATGAGAAGGGGCATGCTCTCTTAAGTACAAAACGTGGCAGCTTAAGAGTTGCACAACAGAGTAACATTTTTTTTAAAAAATAACCTTTACCCTCGTAGCCACAGCTTATCAATACCAACACTATCATACCCACAGTAAATCCAGTAATGCCCTCCTCTCAGCCTTGCTGCCTCATATTTGTCTATGACTTAGTGTGTCTTTAATTAGATCACATAATTCTTAGAACAGCAACTTTGTGTTTTCACTTTTACAGGAAATTGCTTGGCTCCTTGGGGGGCTGACTAAATGACAAACACAGTAATAACAAACCAACTAATCCTCTTCAACAGGAATTGCAGAGAAGCCCTGTTGACTCAAATACACAAGAGTGAAAGTACGTGATTGATTTGAAAGGAAACAGACTTCTGTGGAGGAAATACTGACGAAAACCATTCTTTCCCCGAATAATTTTAAAATTGAGGATCAAACAAATCCTAATAACTTCTCTGTAGGGAAGAAAGGTCTGTCAGAGAATGCAAGCAAAAGGAAGAAGTGGAAAGAGCTGGCTTTGTCAGATGAATGGAAGGGGAGGAGAAGATCTGAAATCTTGTCTCTATGTGGAAATGTGCTTTAATTTTTTAAGTTTGCCTTTTTGTCCTCTTAACCTGAAATCAAATTATTTACCCCTCTGATTCTAATTTCACCTTCTATGGGTGAATTTCACTAATAGTAAATTAGATATCACAGATCCAGTGATAATGAATGGGATTCATTTCTGGACTGAGACACTTTGAGGTCTGGTGTATACAAAGATAACCCCACTGGCTGCCACCATCTAAGTTCCCATTCCGGTCAGTGGACATTAGCATGGTCTATACAGTCACCGTGGAGCAATTCAGCTAACCGTAAATTATGCTGAAAGCAAATGCTCTTTTGGGTTTGCTCACTCTGAACCCTACTTCTGTAAATTTTGAGAGCTTAGACACCAAGTGTTAAATTCAGGTGTCCATACATAGACATCTGTTGGTGTCTAGGACACCATAGGATATCCCTCTGAGCCTTCAGCTGCTGGACCAGAAAGATATAGGTTCTGTGCCGCATCTGCCCATCCTACTGGGTGTCTTGGATTCTCCATGGTGTCTCAAATGACATGAGACCCTTTTTTTGAAACAGCTACCTCAGCCCCTAGGCCACATGCTGATATAGAGACACCTAGATTTAAGAGATGGATTTATTTTTTTTTTTCTTTAAGACACTGCAGCTAATTTAGGTTCAAAATCTTTTTTACTGGCAACTGAAAGGTGAAGGGTCCACCTTTTTCTGACAGTCCTTCAGCAGACTGCTAGAATAATCCTCCATTACTCAGTGGGTAGGACTCAGACCCCTGCTGCCAAGCACACATACTACTTTGATGTCAATGGGATTTTGGCATCAGTCAGAGTGACTTTTCTCTTTGCCAGGAAAGCACTAATAATATAAGTATGGAATAAGATGTTTACAAATGGCCCTTCTTAAAGAGGGGAAAACACTGGACAGCTTAACAGACCGCATGCACAGTGGCTTGTACCACAGTTTATGGACACCAGTGAAAATGTGCATATTTTAAGGGGAAAGCTGTGTGTGTGGTGAGTGCCTCTTGTGTTTGTGGTTTTGCGGTAGCAAAATAATAAAACTACCGCAATTGGCCTTTCTCCAAGTAGCAGGGCAAACCAATGTTTTTTTAAAGGCAGTCTGTTACAACATGAGTAAGAACTACCAGTTCCTGAGGTCCTAGAAACTTTTGGAAACTTGCTCAGGTTTGTCTGAAACTGGTACTATATCAGAATACTTTCTAATTCACTTTCCAATGCAAGGCAAGCAAGGCACTAGGCATCACTGAAGACATACTTAAAACTCAGCCAAAACAGAATATATCACTTGGTGTAATATAACTTCACGATAAATAATTCTCATGAGACCTGGATAGGTGTTCCTTATACTGCATGTTCCTTATGATCAGATTTGACAATTTACTGCACCAGGAAAATGGAAACATGCAATTTAAACTGACCCTCAGCATAAAGTTCTTTAAGGGAAACATTTCACATAAGTTTTAAATATCGATCAACCTTTAGATGAAAGAGTAAAAAAAAACATTAAAAGGGTAAATATGGTATGTTTAGGTTAGGAACCAACTAACCTCAATTTTAGTCAAGCATCCAAGTGTCAGGTATTTAATCTAAGCTACTTGTCTAGGCCCCCTTTACAGTCAGCGGTGACAGGCAACGGGGTAGTAAGTACCTGCAGAGGGTAATTCAACACACCTATTTTAAACACATAGTTTAGGATAAAATGAGTTGTGTTTGAAGGTTCCCCTCTCTCTCCACTGGCTTAATGGGAAGACTAGAATACTGGTGCAGAAGATACCTGACTTTTAAATGGTTAAATGAGATGTAATGAATCCTTTCCTTATGTGCTAAATATAGTGTATATAAAAGGTGAAAAGAAAGGGGAGGAGAGGGAGAAGTAGAGGGAGGGGGAGGGAGGTGGGGAAGGGGAGAGGTAGAGGAGATCAGACCGATCAATCTTGTATATTTGTCTGCAAACAAGGCTAAATACTAATGGAATAAATGTAGGTTTGGTTGTTATTGTAATCCAAACCCAAAAAGGACAAGATTTATACTCAAAGTTTATGTAGAATCTATCATAAATCCAAAATAGCATTGATGTTGGGTATTTAGTGGTGCAACTGAAATCAGAATGTGTCCTTCTGTAGTTTAAATACACCTAATATGGTGCACAGCAGTTTTTTCCAGTTTCTATTCAAAGCTGAATTTCACCCATAGTAAATTAGAATTCTCTGGCAACCGGCCCATAACCTTTAAACTTTTCTGGTTGATGATCTTAATACACAAAGGCTTTTTATCAGTAAACTATGTCTGGATGGGAACCAAACTCTGACTCCTACTCCTTCTCCATGCCACAACATTTTTGTAAAGCTGAACAAACATATTACACCAAACCTAGGGCTTTGAAGTATAAACACCAATACACTATATTAACACAAACCAGTCCAAAAATAAGACACTTACAGCCAAATTATTTCTGCAGTATGCGATGGCTAAACAATACAATATCTTTACCTGAAAAGGTACGGCATAACTGTAATTTGTATATAAGTGGTGCCTGAAATGGATTATCATTCTTGTTTTATTTTCCACCTATGCATTCATGACTAAAAATAAAAGGGAATTGTAAGCCTGACAGTGTCATTTCAGGGAATTCCTGTGACAACTGCTAAAGGACCATCATCACATATGCAGATTTGAAGAAATTAGGTTACCTGAAAAGGCTTTTGTTATCTGGCATAATCCCTCTTTTCTGCAAAGGAAATGCTGGATTTCTGGAATTAGGTTTACCTGTGCATAAAAAGAGAAGTTTTAATGATTTCATTCGGAAAAATGCTCTTTTCCCTGGACCCTTCAATAGGTTTGTGTTTAATTTATCAGAGACACCATGGGATAATGAAATTAAAGTATAGGCTCTTCCTCTATGGCCATCACAAAGCAAAAATTTAGACTTACAGCTCTCCTCCTAGCTGCTGAGTTTTCACCCCTTCCCTCCCTCCTTTTCAGTTTCTGCAGCTTCTCTGTTCTCTGCCAGTTATCAATCACTGTCTCCCACTGCACAGAATTAGCCTATGCCTCTTGAATTCCTGTGCTTGGGAACACTGGTAAACTAACCTAGCTAAACCACATCCAGGCTCTGCAACAAAGAACTGTGTTGCACCGTGGTATGGACATGCCAACAGCGAGTAATGTTAGTACAATATTTAAAGTTATCCGGAGATATGGGCCATCTGGTTTAAGTCCCTGCTGTGCTGCAGACTTCCTGAGGGAACTTGGACAATTCCTTTGATCACCTTATGTCTCAGTTATTCATGTGTGAAACTTCTGGACATTTCTGAGTGCTGTAAGGATCATTATATTGCACAGTATTAGAGGGTCAGATATGATAATACAGCTAGAATGCACAAAAAGCAGTTTGCACAAGCCTGGGGTGTTTTACGATCTAAGACCTGAATTCAAAGCATATATATTTCTAGCAAACTGGATCTGCTATAAAAATTTCCCTTTAGTTACACTTAGATAAGGCATCCCATCCCAGGGAACCCCAGTGTACATGCTTCTAGCTCTGGCTTGTGTGGATGTGCAGTGGTTTTTTTTGCATCTGCATGAATTTCATACTTGAACTAAATACCTTCCAAAAGCAGCTCTATTTCTCCCTGTTCCTCAGTTCAGAGTCTATACTTTTGGGTTTTGCCATTCTTATCTGTGCCATTGTACTTGAAATACAAGCCAAGCTTTAGCCATAGTTCCATCACATTTTTCCAAACGAAGCCATCGGTTTAAATCACTTACATATTTTCACCAACAGATCAGGAGCTTATTTAGACATTTGCATATCTAAGTAACCTACACTGTGCTCACAACATACTCAAGTGAAAAAAACCCAACAAACCAGTCCTGAAAATACCAAGAAATATTGGCACCACTGATGCTTTGGACTCTGAGTAAGTAGATTGCAGTGCCAGAACAAGGAACTCCCATGAAGGCCCTGGAGGAGGAGAGTGGCCCAGCTCAGACGTTATCAATTGTAGGAGCACTGTCACAGTCTGGAGAGGTGCCTAAATTATGTTTACAAATGAGCATTAGATGAAACTCGATACTGATATAAGATGTGAAGCCTAAATTAGTCCAGCTATCTTCTGCTGATGCTATTATTCTGAAACATTGCATGCATTGGCTAGTTGTTTCTCCCCATTTCTAATTCTCTTTTGAGCAATGGGGTAAATTGCTTAAATTTCCTTTTGACTTCTGTATACACTTTTGCTGCCTGACGTGCCAGTTGAGGGTAGCCAAGAGTGCAAAAGTTCAGCTAAAGAAGAGAAAAGGAAAACCTGACACTCAGCTGCAAAAATGTTAAGTATTTACACTGAAATACTTACATCCAAAATAACATACTATGTCCAAAAGAGAATTGATCACTGGGTGTGATATAAAGAAGAATGAAACGTTGGTATCTGAAAGGTAGTTCTCAGTAGATAGGAAACTTGAAAAAACTTTTTAATTGCTGTTGAACCATGCTGCTGCAGTATAAAATGAGCATCAGATTATTTTCTTTTTATGAGTGAGTGCTGAAAATTTGGGCTAGCCCTGTCCTGTCATTCCCACAAAGTACAGTACAATAACCTCATACCTTTTGGAATAACTGTAGATGATGCAAGTCATCTATTTGAATGCAGCCAGTACCATCATTTTTTCTGGAAGATAAGCAGATCAAAAGGTCCCAAGGGCTTACACCACCTATCAGGAAAGAAAAAAAAAAAGTGTATTGAGAAAGAAAATACCATCTAATTCCCATTTGAACAAAAAAATACTTAGAGCCAAGTCTTGAGGAACAGCAAACTCTTGGAGCACTAAGTATGTGAACTGCTACAGGTGCCAGTAGGGGAAAAGAGATATTCACTATCACAGTTCAAGCTTTGGAAGTATATTCAAGTATTTCACAGTTGGCACCTCCTGTATACCTACTTACTGATGTCCAGTCCCGTGGTGTCTGATCTGTTCAGCATTCAGAAATGAAAAAATTCGATAACGTGGTGCTGCTTTAATTTGTTCTTTTTTCTGAACTCCTCAACATGAACACTTACAACACACGTCCATGATACGCAGTGTGATCTTCTGAGGTCTTTCATTATTGGTAGTAAATTTTACAGGAAGTAATACTGGTCAGGCTATTGCAAACAGGAGGAATTTCTGGCCTGAATTTTGGTGTAGCGGCTTTCTAAATATTAGACACTAGATTGCAAATATCTAGAACTGGGGTACAAGCGGGAATTAAGTTGCACTGAGCAAGTCGCTAGCTTCTGAGCTAGCTCTGATGCTTCCTTTCTGGGGCAAAGCTGACCTGTGAGACCATGGGATTTTACTATCAGGAAACAAGCAACACCGGAGACAGATATGGCTGCTTGAAGAAGAGACAAAACTAAATTACAGCAATAAAAACACCATTACATGGCATGTGATGTGGTACAGAAATGTCAGTGTAGCTTCAAACGAGCTCGGTCAGCTCCCTGAAGTGGTTATTTGGTTTCTTCCATATACAGCCTTCATAATTGGACTAGTTAGAGATCATGGCATCTCTCAAAAGATTAACAGAATCACTGCATCTGTTGAGGACACCACGAATATGTTCATTAAAGTGTAAACGATTTCAGTGACAGGATGACAATTAGAAATTAAGAACTTCCAAACAGAAAGGGCAGCCAGAGCAGCTGTACAGCATCCAAGGCAGGGTACAGCATTAGGTCAAAGCTCTCTACAGGACACCTATTTCAGTGACTGGTTGGTTGGTTCTTTTTCCCAAGGTTGGAAAGATTAAATGCATTATATTTCATTTTGTGCTATCCATCTGTGATACCTTCCTAATTTTATTAGATTACCCCCTAAATTTGGTTCCACTGACAGCCCACAGAGATATTTATTTTGGCTGATTTTCCTCTCCAAAATGTAATTTTTTCCTATCCCTATCGCCATTGCATATGCCAAGCAGGGTGAAGATTTCTCTTAAGGATATTCAACACTCCATTTACATTAAATACAGTAATGAACTGATTGTGCAGAATGGATCCAAGACTATGAAAGTAACTACCAGCTTTTTAATGTTTATAAGCAGTGCGACAAAGCTGAAGAGTTGAATTTTCAGTTACTCTGCATCCATTACTGTAAAGAATCCTTCAATTTCACATTACCAGAAGCAGTATTATGGTATAAACATAATTAAGGCATGTGAAATTTAGGCAAGACAGATTCACTACATGCTCCTTTGTGAAAGAAGCAAACAAAAACCTGCAGGTAAATAAAAATGGCATCGATAGCAAATGAAACATTAAACAAACGTACAAGCAAATGCTTCATTTTGGTGCAAAAGATGGACAGTGTTAACAACCTACTCGATGACCTCACCAGCTATGTAATTATCAGATAAGCAAGATGTTATGCCTTTGACTAATAAACACCTTTGAATAAATCATTATAATTACATATAAAGCACAATGCCTAGCTGTGTGCAAATTGAAAGGGAGCTAGAGGGAACTCCATTTCTCAGCAGCAGTTCATTTCCTTCCCTTGTTTATTGTTACACATCCTGGCCAGGGATGAACTTGATCCCTGACTCCAAAGGATATGCTGCACTGTGTATCATTTGCCTTTAGGACACAGCAGAGTGATCGATATGAATGTACCGAAGAGAAGGAAAGGAAAAAGGGCCTCAGACCTGGCATATTTCTGAGCCAGTGCCCAGGAAGCAGAACAGTTAACTGCTAGGAACGATTTTTCAGCAGGGGTTGAATGCCTGCCATTATTTGCGTTTTCTATTTAGAGTAATTAGATAGCTAGCCAATTATTTCGGTACAGAACAATCAGAACTGAAACGTGTCTATTTATAGAAAACAGGAGACTTCCTATTAGAAAAACAGTGTACACCTAGTGCTGTCTCTCGGATTCAGGCCGACAGAGCAGTCTGACTTCCATTTAAATGCGTCAATACATCCCTTATCAACTACACCTGAAAAAAATGTTCTTGGAAAACAGAAACAAAACATCCATGTGTTACAATAGTTATTTTGTTTTGGAACAGACTCCTCTGTGAATAGATACAGTCTGGAAATCACCCGTGTCATTCCTCTCACAGTTTAACTTCTTGTGGAGTATGAACATCTATGATCATGAGACCACGCACCTGTCTCCCTTCTGCAAATCTGGTAATTATAAAACTATATCTCAGTGAAAAGGTGCTAGTGTTATTAGTATTCCCATAACACCACGTGGCCCAGGCAAAGGATCCTAAGCTGTCAGGCACTGGATTTTAACACAGAAGATCCCTTTCACAGAAATTATGTCTAAAGCAAAGCAAGATACAATGTGCAAGCTAAACCAGCCCAAAATAAAAGAGAAAGGAAGCACAAAAGTGATAGTAATAACATAAGTCGTCTGCATGGAAAAACATGTGTTTCAAAATGGTTTTAGAGATGTTTAATGAAGAAACATTAATAATGTCCATATTATTCCATCTTCAATGTACACACTGTTTTGCTGGTTTGCTGAAGACTTCACACCAGAAGTGTCTTTGACAGGACATTTACAGTAGAAGGTTAAAATGGATACTTCATATATGAATGATTTAACTACTTGCAATATGCATGAAGTTTTTTCCAAATAAAGGGCTTTGTCTACAGTCACTGAAATCTTGTTTGCCTTATTGAGCAAACCCGTGGAGCTCAGCATGCAGGAGCAGTAGGCCAGTTAAACAGTATGAAGTCCCACCTCATGGAGATGGTCTCTACTGCTTTATAGTACTTTGCGTTTGCAGTGGACAAGCAGGAGAGCAGGAACTTCTTAAGATAAGAATATACAATTGTCTGTTCATCCCCTCTGAGCATCTTTTCAAACCAAGATTTTGAATTCAGCCTGTTAGTTAAGGCCTTGCCTACACAAGGAATGTTCATTTGCAGAATTACATCTTATTATGCAGGCAAAGTGAGTTTAATGAAGATATGGATTATGCTGGCAGCATGATGCTTTTATTCACATGTCTTTTAGGCCAGCTCTTTTCCCCTCTTCTCCTCCAGTCTTTGTAGCCCCGTCTTGCAGTCCCATCTTAAAAAAGTGTTTGTGTACCTGAGGTGTTTATCTCACGTTTACCTGAGAATATCAGCCTGAGTTGCTAATCCAAGCACCAGTAGTACAGCATACTTTGATTCCAATCTGCTGTGACCACCTTTAATTACTCTCATTCTGAATGAGGCAAAGTACATGCCATACAATTTAGAGGACAATAAGTTTCAACTGAAAATTGATATAGTGTACAAATTATAATTTTCAACAAGATACCACTGTTTTCATTGGCTTTGACTCTGACTTGCTAATTGGAATAATTAAAATGGTTAATGTGGAAAAATAAAAGATAATCTACGGAGAAAAGCAAACGTTTTTTAGCAACAGTGGAAACAGCAATGCAGGCACCAATAAAAACATTTTACTTTTCATATAAAAATATTCTGCAGAGAGTTTTTGTATTCTGATACAGATCAAAGATAACAGAAACAAAATGAGAACTGTAGAATTTAGCAGTGTTTCAAGCTTACAGCATATACATTTTATAGTTGAACTTCAAGAATTTCTGAAGGTGATTTCTAAATTGATGTCATCTTATTCCTACCTTTGAAATCCTCCCCATAAGCTATGGAATTGAAGGCTGGATTTTGCAGGAAGACTGTTAGATGCATGCAGCTCCATAGAATTTTTAACCTCTTGTGTATACACAGAAAAATATTATTTGATTTAACCAAATGAGTAAGTTTCATCTCAATACCAGAGCTTGAAATTTCATTTTTCAGCGTTAAGGTCCCCATCCTGAATTTTGAAATGAAAGAACTTTGAAAGTCAAATACAATTTTCATCTTTTATGCTCATCTTTCTGTACTTCATTCATTCTGGGAAATGAAAAGGCTGGTCAGCTTTATTTTTATTTTAATTTCTAGTCAATTTGCAATTTTTCACTTGCTTGCACCCTAAAAATAAACAATTTACAAGCACTAGAGGATAAGAAGATGACAAGAAATAGCCAACATTTGTTTGTCAAGAACACGACATGTAAAACTAGTCTATTTTTTATCTGACAGAGTGACTGATTTAATGAATAAAGGGGAAATACTAGCAATGAAACAGTCTGACTTTAGTAAGTGTTTAGACACTTCTTCCACATAAGATACCTATCAGGTGAGGCACAGCAATCTGAAAGAATGAAATCTACACCATCAAAGTGGACTTTTTTTGGAGCAGAATCTCAAAAAAACCCACTGTACATTCAGTTCTGTTGAAGTTTTTCATTAACAAATTGAATGACAGAATAGCAAATGCATTTACAAATAACAAATGACACCAATTTGAGAAGTATAAGCACTTTGGAAGTCATGATCAGAATTCAAAAGAATTTTTACATATGGTCCAAATTCAACCTGAGGAAATTTAAAACCAGTTCAAGGTGCTGTAATTCAGAAGGATAAATCAGATGGACAGATACAATTGGCCAGAGAGCAGTACGGCAGAAAAGGACCAGATTCAGAAATTGTGTATGGCTTAACAATATAATACTGTTGCCAAAAAAAAAAAAAAACAAATAGTTTTAAAATGTTGGCAAAGATCTATGGGAACTGAAGGACCTGAATCCCCGCCTTTAGAATTGCAGTTTGAAATTATTCTATGTCACATGGAATTCTAAATAATAGGGGTTATTTCATTATAATCATAACCCTACAGACTGTAACCAAACCTGATGAGGAGTGTTATATACAAGGAACAGGGTAATGCTGCTGCTGCAGTTGTGGTTGGTCATACCTCACCTGTAACAGTTTCCCAGTTTTGGAAAACATGGTTTCGTAGAGGGTTACAAGAAGAAGGTGGGTTTTGGAAGACCTTGTGCTGGGTCGGACTGGGACGGAGTTAATCCTCTCCCTCGCAGCTCGCACAGCACTGCCTTTTTGATTTGGTACCAAATCAGTGTTTATAACGCACCAATGTTTTAGCTGTTGCTGAACAGTGCTTGCACAGTGTCAACGCCTCCTCTGTGTCTCACTGTGACCTTCAGCGAGTCGGCTGGGGTAGGCAAGAGGCTGGGAAGGGACACAGCCGGGACAGCTGACCCCAACTGGCCAAAGGGGTATTCCAGACCATAGGATGGCATACTCAGCAATAACAGCTGGGAAAGAAGGAGGAAGGGGGGATGTTCAGAGTGATGGCGTTTGTCTTCCCAAGTAACCATTACGTGTGATGGAGTCCTGCTGTCTTGGAGATGGCTGAAAGCCTGCCTGCCCATGGGAAGTAGTGAATGAATTCCTTATTTTGCTTTGCTTGTGTGCACAGATTTTGCTTTACCTATTAAACTGTTTTTATCTCAACCCACAAGTTTTCTCACTTTTACCCTTCCGATTCTCTCCCCCATCCCACTGGGGAGCAGTGAGTGAGCAGCTGTGTGGTGCTTAGCTGCTGGCTGGGATTAAACCACACCACCATAGGATAAATTTTCACCCATCGAAAATCAATTGTCTTCTTTAATCACTGGAGGCAAGATACAAAGCAAACATTTTAATTTGCAGCAAAGATTATATAAAGAAAAGTTTCTAACCACAAGGATGAAGTACTGGAATACATCACTTTAAGGAAGGTACAGAACTCCTGCCAAGGGAGATACTGAGATTTGTACATAATGTTTTTTTAAAAAGAATTCCCCAAAGCTCCACTTGAAACATATTTCTAGGTACCTCTGAGCTGCATGAAGAGAAGATTTTCAGGAGAAAGTATTGTTTAGGTACTGACACATTAAACTGTAATTAAAAATGCTTTGCATGGTGAAATCCTGATCTGTGAAAAAAAAAAGAAATACGATGAATGTAACTTTTAGCTTCTTGAATCATGTGTCTACATAGCCTACAGGGAAGAAAACAAAAAAAGTCTAACTCCTGTGCTCCTGCAGGGTAATGGAGTGAGCACAGACCGTACCTAGTTTGATGAGGAGGCACATGTTTATGGAAGTAGCTGCTTGTGCACAAATCCAACTTTAAGCAAGAGAGGAGTATGTTTTACAAAGCAGGCTTCACCCCTGCAATGCAGTCAATTTATAGGAGCCAACAGTTCTCTAGTAAAAAGTTTAGAGTGGAAGAACTACCAGATGACCGAAAGACAAAATACTGCTTCACTACCTGGCTCCAGACTCTGGGCTGGATTTTATGCCCCTCAGCATCTCAGAGGGCAGCAGCATCAGCCAGGCTGTGTGATGTGCTTTGGGGACGTGGGAATTCCACACCTCTGAAGATCTGAGCTTCACTGATAATGCTCCTGGGAAAAACACCCTTTGAAGCCTATTTCTGGTTGTGGCAGCTTGGCTGTCTTACTTGTGCAAAGTTCAGAATGCTGCTTGTTGGATTGAATGCTTTCTCTTTGCTAATGATATGGCCTTTCACAAGTTTTTGATATCACCATTTCATTTGTAGGGCTTTCCCTAAAGGAATGCATAACTAGGTGTGCAGGAGTTTTCCCCTTAAAGAAGTAGTTATTGGAAGTATTTTAATTTTTCTTTTGGCATGGCTCTTGATTATCCTGAGCTATCACCAATTTGAACTCACTGTGACAACACGGAAGAAATGATCACTCTGCTGAAAGAAGAGTTTAGGAAAAGACGGCAAGTTTTGTGGTATTTTCTGAGCTATACTGGAAAGCAGCTGTTCACCTGTCCATGTGCAAACCTTTCTCTGTTTCACACAGCGTGATCCATGCTACTTGTTGAGACTGACTGTACTCTGCCGTAACACGCAGTCCAGTCCAGTAACCACCTGCTTAACTAAACAAATTAGGCTGAAATCTTTTGGCACATGAATTGCAGTGTAGCGTTATAAGTGTAAAAAAAACCCCACCCTATGTATGAGGCTGAGATTGTTGGACGCAGTCAATTCATTCACAAAATACTTTGTACAGTTGCTGTATGGCTGCCAGGGAAATGCTGCAGGAATCCTGAGGACAGTCACTATTCACTCCCCTTGAGGATGATCAGGGTTTTATTTTGGCTCAGCTACCCCCTAACTAAAAGGATCTGAAGTGCCAAGGGAAGCATTCTTTGCGGAGAAAAGTCTGGCATGAACCAAGTGGAACCAGTCTAATTCCAAGGGCAGCTCATCCCTCCCTCGACAGCTTAGCACAAAACATTGCCCTGTGCTCAAGAATTAATTCACAGTCACACCTGAGTTCAACATTTGGGGAGTGAAATAGCCATTTGAAGTCCTGTCACAGTGCTTCACCCATAAAGACAGGGTAATGCTTGACTATTCTGTATCTCTTCTGCAAATACTGTGATGAGCTGTTATGTGTAACTACAAATGGGGGAGGAGCATTGCTTCCACTCTTGTCTGGAAAAAAAAAAAAAAAAGAGAGAGAGCTATTCTATTACTGTTTCCTTACATCAGGAGGGCCAGGCTGCATAAGACCTACCTACCAAGTCAGCCAGTTACTGTCTCCCTTACTGGAGTAATTGATAATAGAAGGCAGATTACTTTCTCTAAAAGAAGCAAAAGAAATCAATTGTAGGCATAAATACAAGGATGGAGAAGAGACAGGACAATCCTTTCTCCATTTATATCACATTCAGACATGCAATAGATTAACAATCCTTTCTTCAATCAACACATTACCCTACTATAAGATACAACCACGAAAGAATTTGCAGACATGCAGCAAATGACTTAAAGTGGTGTTTTTCAATTTGCAGATAACTGTCTGTAATACAACAAAAGGTAGTGCACACAAAATGTGCAGTATTATTAAGCTATATCCATATCTTTTTCTGTGCAACCAAAGAATGAGCAGAATACTGGAAATAAAAGTAACTAAAGTAGATACAAAAATTATATTAGTCTGACATGAGGAAAAGAGTACTGCAGTATGTAAGACAAGTACATTAGAGGGTTTGTAGTTTATCCGGGAGAGACTGTGTCAGGCTAAGAATAATTCTCCACTGAGTTGTATTACACATTGTAACTCTAATAACCTATAGTTTTTATCATGGCATAACCTGTCAGCTTAAGCTATGAAAATATGCTGTCAAAGTACTTTCTGAGCTACAGTAGGGTGCAATAGCAAACAAAAGGAAAATATGTAGTCCTGACCCAATGGCAAACACATCAGGGCAATTCAAACACTTAAGCCTGTTATTCTACTTCTGTGCTTACACACTGTGCTTTGGGTGAATATTCAGATTACTCTGGTATGCTCTCCACATATGGGTACTTTCTACATAGCAAGCCTCAGTGAAACCAAAAGCATCTAGTAATCCAATATGGTATGCTCTACCTTTATGCAAGCTAAAAAGGTTTACATCCCTAGTTGCTCCCAAATGCTGGAATTCTTACTCTATATGTATTTAATACACCAGGTACGCTACCACCATCAAAGCTCCTAGATATGTTTCTCACTCACACAGGAAAGCATTGTAAGACTGAGGTGGATGTACCAAGTACTTCCTCTGGGATGGAAGCACTTGGTACCCCGTTAAAGCACATATCTGTCACAGATCTGCCAAAGCTCAGCTAATCCATCTGTGTAGGTACTTCCTTACCTGCTGTGAAGGTGGAGAAAGAAACTGTCTGACACAAAAGCCAGATTGGGAGATACTAGGAACAGGCTACTGATGGTAGACTGGGATGAAGAACCAGGTGAAAACTGGAAAGAGAGGATATGCATGTGGGGAGGAGAGTCATGCAGTTGAGACAGGTAGGGATCAGACAAAACTCATGGGGAGGGCAGCTCTATAGCTAAGGAAGTCATTCTCCATATACTCCATCTGTCATAGGCACTGGAAAATTTGTATTGATGTCCCTGTCCTGGTAACAGGGTTTGGGGCTGAGCATGAGAGGTGACAGTGCGCCATATTACTAGATTTTCACCCGTGCATCCTGCTGGGGGAGGAAAACCCCACTGCTTCAAGCGATGAGGAAGAAGGCACTCAGGTCTCCACGCCTCAGCTCCACTCTGCTCTGTGCCAAGGAAGAAGACTGCCTGACACAATTGCCTTTGGACAACCCCCACTGCTATGTGATCCAAGTTATTCGAACTGATAACTCTTGGGACTATATCCAGGAAGGAAATTTATATCCCTGTTCTGTGCACCCTGAGGCAAAGTCATGTGAAAAAGCGGCATGCAGTCATGAAGTGGAAGGATGTATCATGAGTGAGTGAGTCAAATCAAAGCTGAAAAGAGTGCATGTCACAGCTTTTGAGTACCTAACTGTGGGCTGCTTGTGTGCATATATGCCCACCCTGGTCTGATATTCACAAGCTTCTTCAGGATCTCCCACTGTTTATTATAAAGTTATTTTATTTAAACTTCAGATACCATAAAGAAAAGTAGCAGTTTAAATATGTGAGGTAGATACCTCTGTCACTCAAAGAGCAGAGTGGCAAAAGAATCATAGAATCATAGAATGGTTTTGGTTGGAAGGGACCTTGAAGATCATCGAGTTCCAACCCCCCTGCCATAAGGGAAACAAACACGTGCGACAATGAAGAACACACTGGGGACAGGAAAATTCCTCTTGGCTGGATACAGACATGTAAGATGAAAAACCAACAGAGTCAGTTGATGCAAAATAACCAGGATTCAAATATTCTATTACAGAAACTTTTTTTTTTTTTTACAGAAACACACACAAAGGAGCACAGAGGGATGATGCTGGGTTGGGAGGAGACCCCAGTAACCCTGTCAGAGAGACACAAGGCCCTGCCCTGGTCCTCCCGAGCTCAGCCCCAGTGTTCATCACAATGAGTAAACAGGAGCCCCAAAGCATGTTGTGGACCCAAGGAGGGGAGGAAGCACATTGCCTAAGGGTTTGGGACCAATTATGAAGTGCATGGTAAGAGCATTTCCCGATTGCTTATTATTGGCTGTTAAGTGGAGGAACCAAAGGTGGGGAAAAGGGGGTATCAAGGTGGTTTGAAGAGGAAGAAGCATGGGAAAAAGAGGACTAAAGGTATAAAAAGGGCTTGCCACCTCTAAGCAGTGGGCTGGTTGCCACTCTTGGCTGGACATGTCCTGTACCTGGTCAGGGCAGTCTGTCCTGCCCTCTTATTAAACTCCATTGCCAACTCTTTTCCTGTGGGACTTTCTCACATGTGCATATGTACGTGTGTGTGTGTGTGTGTCTGGGGCTCAAAGTGCAGCCCCTGGAGGGGGACCAGGGCTCAGGGGTCCATGTGTCCATGATGGCAGCAGCTGGAGCAGGTGTATGAGTGCATATGTGAGCACTGGCGAATGGATGAGGCCGTGGGTGCTGTTCGTGTTTGTGTGAGTGTTGAGGGTGTTGACCTGTGTGGCCGGCTGTGTGTGTATGTTTGTGGTGTATAGGTGTGTGCGTGAGCCGGCTGGAAGCACACGCTCAGCTTTGCTGCTGGTTGGATGTGGGGGTGCAGATCTGCATCAGCCTCACCTCTGTTAGGCTGCCAGATTTGGCAATCTCTAACTTGGATGAGTGTGTTCATAGGAGCTACAACAAAAACGAGAGGTATTGAGGCATCTTACCCACTGCCGCCAAGTCTGCTGATCCTGCTACTCCTACAAGGAAGAGCTTGGGTGTTTAGAGAGGCATATGCAACAAATGGAAAGAGCTGGAGGCTGGAAAGAAGATTCAATGGGCGATTCAATGGGAAAGTAGAGTCTGGGGAGGAGTTCTGCCCAAGGAAACCCAACCGCCAGCTTGAGTATACTTTCCAACCTGCTCTTCACCCCAACATTTCTACCACTCCCACTCCTTGCAACAGGACATGAGGAACCTGAGCTGAGAAGCCCTCTGAATGATGGCACTAATGAGAACTCATAATTGACTTTAAAGGGTAGAAATTGTGCTACAGCTGAGAAAACAACCTCTTCCCTTCTATGGATATAGAGGAGCCTCAGGATAAGCAGCTGAGTAGATGGGTTTACTTGTCTTAATGTCCTGTCTCATTCTAATTACAGTGAATTAGGATAACAGTTACAATGTTAAAAATATGGTGTTTGATCACCTATGCAAGAAACAAAACCACATATTTTAAAGTCCAAATGGCAGCCCTTTATCACTGCATTTACAGCAGTCGGGCATCCTATGAACCCTAATTAATGTGTCAGATTCCTTAATACCCAAGAGGCAGGAAACAATCAGCATACCGAAAAAGAGAAGCTTCGGAATAGAGGCAATGGCTAAACTAAACAGTGTCCATACACAGGCTCAACCACTGGCCTGCAATCATCCACTGTGTTTGTTTTCTTCTCCCTGGGTGGCCATGCAATGCCCCAAGAGACAGCTCAAGCCAGTGACAGTTCCTAAAACTCAGTGAAGAGCAGGCCACCCTCAGTTAGGGGAAAAGAGTTTAGATCCATGGACATGAGCCATACTGCGTCGCTTGTTCTCAGGACTAGGGAATTGACCCATTTCATTTATGAGTTAGACAAAACCACAGAAGATCGTGATGTAATAATTAAGTCATGATTAATATAAGGGATATTTCCAGCTGTACCCCACAGATTCTGTTTTCTATGCAGCACCCTACGCTGCCTTTCAACTCTATTCACCTGGCATGCCATGGGGTAGTGAAAGTCTGTGATACAGACATCACCATGACTACCATGTAGAGCATCCATGGAACATGGACTCGAAAGTAGAAGTTAAAATTCTCTCTCTAAACATTTTAAAGAAATGTAGGGTCAAACCTCTTACTTTTGAAAGTCCGCAGACATCCTCACATTCTTAGAATTGCAAAAAATGTGTACTGTAACGTCTGGGATGTAAATCAGACGTGTCATAAAGCTGGGTAGAGAAGAAAAAATCTGCTGCTTTCTCCTACCTCACACATCATCCTTTCATAAAGAGGGCAGCCTAACTAGTCTACAGGTACCTTCTGTGCTAGTACTTTCTTGAACCCTTCTTTCTTTCTATTCTTAGACCTTTCTCCAAATGTCCTCTAACCTTTTTTCTAAAGCAGCAGCACTTCATTCCAAGTGAAAATGGGGTTAACATGTGCCAAAATCTATATATTTAAAGTCCTTGTCTTCAGCCTACTCTTTATAAAATATTACCTCAATTATTTTTTGTTGAAGACTGACTTGTAGGCAGGCTCCAGTGATACTTACAACCACAGTCTCACTGTGGTTGTGAAAACTGGAGGGAGGGCTTTTTTTTTTTTGAGAGAGGGAGTTGTTGAAGCCAGATGGAAAAAAAAAATAAATTAAATGCTTAATTCCCATTTAGACAGACAAATAATTCTTGCTTTGGTCCAAAATATCTAGGTCTTGTTCTTATTTTGTTTATCAGCCTGTTTAACAAAGTACTTTGGTATGCTGATAGGTTTTCTATTTTAACTCTCGTAAAACACTAAAAAATGAATTGTAGCAAACAGTGGTTTCCTTCCAAATAAAGAAAAAATGTTGTCTTGTTTTACCATTTTATACAAAAGGTCCTTTTTAAAAAAACTGATCAATTGAGCTGTATTCTGCCACATCTAAAATAACTGTGGTTCTGCCACATTCATCTTGCATTTCACAATGAAGAAGAAAACTCAGTATATTCTATGTAAATACACAGTTTTAGTAGCTGCTATAAATTAAAAATGAAACTCCTTTTTATAGCTAAATATTTATTTTGGAAAGCATTACCACAAATGTCAGAAGCAAAGTCATTACAACAATGAGCTTGTTATAGAAACACTTTATGCCTTGAATCATTTGTTTCAATCTTTCCAAAATGCATACCACTCAGCTCTTCTGTCCTGCCCTCTGTCTGAATACATTTTACTTATGTGAGGCACCACTGAGGAAAAATATTAAGACTATATGTTTTTAATCTTGCTACCAATTAAGGTTGCTCAAGTCCTATTCCTTTGTTACTTTTTAATCCAAATCCATTCTATATTTTGCCCTTCTGTTGTGAAAAATGGACATTGTTTTGTAAGGAAACACACCTGCAAAAAATGATAGAAATTAATTATCTGTGGGTTCTTTCCTTTCTAATCAAGTAATAGTTTTCTGTATGAAGTAATATTTTTTTTCAGAAATCTGAAAGCTCTCATGACCAACTTGAAACTGAGAGATAGTTAGTTTTGATTTCTGAGTATGTCAGAGAAGCTTCCTTTCTCTTCAACATCTGTGCAAACTAGGATTACCTCCAAATGGACAATCTCAGGGGCCAAATAAAAGAATATCCAATATTACATTGAAAAATCAACTCTGAGGGAGTATAATGAACATCAGAAGGGTAGAATAATCATTCCCTTCATGAAGGAAAGGTTCCCATTTGATCTAAAATAAGCCAGTGTAACAACAATATGGTGCATGAAATTTTCAGAAACACCTTCTAACCTGTGGGTGGGTACTGCACTTTTGATGTCTCAAGCATTTTTGGGATGCAACATTCAAAAGCGCTGTCAGCTGAAAGTGCATGCAGCTGGAGAAAGTCGGAATCTGAACCTAGGAATGGAGTGGGCTGGCTGCAAATTACAATGAAGGCCCACACAGCGTAGAAGCTTTTTGCTCTCTGAACCACTAAAAGTCATGGTTGCTAAAGTAAAAAATAAAAATTAAAATAAAAAAAAAATGGCTTGGTTTCAGTGGTATATAATGCGTCTACCTTAAATGGGAGTACAACAATGAAAGACACCACATTTCTCAGCTGACCAGGGCTCAGAGCCAGGGAGTGCATCAAAAAGGACAGCAGCCAAAACACTGGGCAACACTAATGCAACAATCCCTTAGAGAGAGTGCTCTGACAGGACGGCTACAGGCTTCTGGCTAGACTTACTGTCATTGTCCTAGCACCTATATTAGTAGACAATCATCTGACATTTAGGACCAGAGTCTCTTTTCTTAAAGGAAAGCATTTTAAAAATACTTGAATAAAAAATTATCTGCTGTTACCTTTATACTTACACCTTAAGCTCTTGTAGTTCTTTAATTTCAGTGGACTAGCACGTTGTTGCTTTCCTTTGGCTGATGTGTGTATCTGCCTGGACACTGGTGTTTTTCAGATTCTATTAACATGACATAATCTATTCCAGCAAAGGTTTAATTTCTCCCTGTGTAATCACTGTGTAATATTTTAGTTATTGTAAGTTCTAAGTCAGCCCAATAACAATCAGTCTCCACTGGACTGGATGTTCTGTTTATATGACTAAATAGAACATTCAAAGAAAAGTATGTTTGGTAACTTTATGACTAAATGCTGTATTTTGGTTCTAACTTGACAAAGTTCAATGCCCTTATACATTTGTTATGAACAAATAAAGAACTTCCCTTTCTCAAGGAAAAGAGAGCATTTGAAATGGGTTTTAGTACAATTCTACAGAGGGTTTTGTTTAGTGGTACAAAGAAATAGTTTGTGTGCTCTTCTGCTAGAAAACATGAATACATTCTGCTAATAATTAGGAAGGAGAATACATATTGTTCAGAAAAATATATGATGCATTTAGATTTTCGAACAACAAACCACAGCATCACATTAGAGAACAGCATTTATTTGGGTATGTCAGAAACTGATCTGTCTTGTCCTGAGACCAATGATGCCTATGGCATGACATTAGGCATCCACTTTCAACTAGTTGGCAAATAGCCATGCTCAATTGCTAAAAGCAAAATTTACAAGTGATCAAGATAGTGTATGTTTCTGGTACACATTTGCTTCCTAAAACTATATGAACTTTAATTTTAAGGAAGCAGAACAAACTTAACAAACATTAAGTATGCTTATAACTCAGTGTGCTCTGAGGATCATGTTTCTACCTATTCAGCTTGTTTAGGAAGCTTCTTTCTTAGCAACATACTAAAAGAATGGTTCTGAAATGTATGTTTTGCTTGTCAAAACTTTGCCCAGGACTCGCATGACATATTTTGCATTAGGAAACCAACCAGTTTTGTATACTGTCAGCCATATATTTGTACCAACAGTTAACCAAAAAGATTTTTGGAAGAGAAGTTACATCTTGCTAGATTTGAATATATATGTGTATTTGTATAGTAACCCACAAAATACTTCTGTGGCTAGCCTCACCATTATTATTGTGCACAATATTTTAAATTACTTACTCGTGATAGAATGATCTTGTGCTTTTGCTGGCATGCTAGGATCTCCAGTCCTGCTTATTTAACCTTACCTCCACAGGGTTGTTTACACTTTCAGAACCTGATTTCAATTTACTTTAATTTTCTCAGAGACTTTTGTATTTATAAAAGCTGAGCATCTAGTGACCTCTCTATTCCTGACATTTCCTTTACTCTCCACCATGAAAAAGAACAAAAACCCCAGTGTCCCATTTCTGTTCCAAAAAAACTAAACTGCTTCCTTCAGTGGGTTGGTCCTTGTAATTGAAAATGGCAACCAGATGTTTACAGAACACACCAGCAATTTTCCTTGAGGCCTTTAGTCTTTATAATTGTTTGCTAAAGTTAGTTGGCTTTCATGGAAACTTGTCTGAGGCCATAACAAACAGCAAGTAGGGTCTCCTCCTAACTGTACTCTGGACAATTAAAAATAAAAAAATGAAATAAAAGTAAAGTTAGAACTAGTGCTACCTACTCCTGTCAAGGCATTTCAAACTCAATAGAAAACCACTCACTAAGGGAGGAGATTCGGTTCTCTTAGTACTGATTTTTACATGCTGTCTCATGTCTCTCTGAAAACCATCCCTATTTCAGAGTATGTTATTTGCCCTCTCAGACTTCAGCTGGCCGTACTCAAAGCACCAGTGCTTTTGTGTTCCCTTCCCTTTTCCCTACTCCTGTCAGAAATATATTCTCATAGATTTGGGTTTTCTGAGAATATTTTGCATTTTAAGAAGATTGTGTAAACTACATATTGCTTGTTCCTCAGTTAGAGCCCCGAGTTACCACAGCTGATTCATACCTTAAATCTCTCCACCTGCTCTAGAAATCGCTGTTTTCACTCTTCAGCTCCTTGCCTGCCTCATTTTCTCAAGGCTAGTTATAGACTTCAAGTACTCTATGAGTTCACCTTGTTACCCCACAAGGGGACACATTCACCCAATAAAATCTCTTACCTAATATCGCAAGGCCTCTAAGTGAATGCTCCACAGCTCCAGTGGATCCATTTGATTCCTTTACTAGCCTAACCCCCAAAACAGCTTTCCTAATATCTAACATAACTTTGTTGTTGTTGTAGTAGTACTTCATGTCCTATTTATCATAGCATGAAGAACAGATTATTCTTTTTTCCTTGGCAGCAGACTTTTTTAATATTTTACATTAACAAGTACCTCTCTTCCCCTGGTCATACTAGTCTTCACACCCATTGAAGAAAGGGCATCACTGTGTCCTCTTGTCTTTACCACGTCCTCTAATTCTCACTGCTTTAGCTGATATAGTATATCTTGGAAAATGAAAAGCGAATGTCTGACAGTCACCAGACACGGCCCTGGGGGCCTCCAAAACCCACGGCTGTAGTTTATTCTCTAGGCTAATTAGCAGCCCTGAGGAAACTATTACTGGCTGCACTTACAAAGTAGCACTTTTGCAAGTTCCTACCTTGCTGCCGGCCAGATGGCAGCAATTAAGCTGATTCTTTTGCTGATTTAGCCTCTGGTGAAAAGTATGAAAAGTACTAGAGGTGATACAATATGCTAAAGGAATAACATGAAGATATACAGCAAGGAGCATGCATTTCATCCTACTTCTGACAGTGATTCATATGGTTTCTATCCTCGTTTCTCCATTTCGAACTCTGGTGCAGCAGCATTTCTCCGCCTCCTAGTCCTACTGTGAACAGAAGTGAACAGACACAGACATGTTCTTCCCACAGAAAAATGTACATTTTCTTTAAAGCACAATTTTTCCACAGGATACGCAACAAACCAAAATGAAAAATTGACAAAGACTGACTTGGAAAATTGCCTTGGGGGAGAATCAATGCAGAATTTTCTTTCATCTGTCCCCAACGGCTTCTTCAGTCATGCACCATCCAGAGAGAGACAGAAACCTGCAGCTAGCATCACTCCATGTCTGCTGAACACCTGTGCTTGCTCCTGCAGGCTCACCCTTCCTGACATCCCCCAAGCAGCAGCTTTTATAGGGAGCAACTGCTGGGTACAAGGAAGCAACAGAGGACTCTGTAGAGAGCCAAGGAGGGCGGCAACAGAGGTCATATCTGCCATAACAATACAACAATTCTCAAATCAGCATTTTACAGCAAAATGAATTATGTCTGAATGTATTCAGGTTGCTTTAACAATGAGGGGTTATCGACTCCTTGCTGTAATACCTAAGTAATGCTATGAAATGCCACCTTAAATGCCAGATGGATCTCTTGACCCCAGTACATAAAGAGAAGGGCCAAGATTCGCTCAGATATGTTCCCATGGGTCTGTTGTCTCACTCATCCCTTCCTGTTCTTGAAGCAGCTCCACCCAAGCACTGCTCCCACATCTGCGAAAAGCCAGATCATCCTCATAGTTAGTTGTTGGAACCAGGGCTTAATTTACACAGCCAAGTACTTAAAACACTGCCTGCTCTTAAAATGGCAGAAAACAGAACAGAATTCAGTGCATATTGACAAAGTCAGCAAAGAGGAAATAACTTCAGATCTAATATTCTTTATAATATATGTACATTTAAGGATATATATAGTATGTGATCTCCACTTAACAATCTCAGGTGAATGAATAGGACATAAAGCTGGTACTGGTTTCAGTGGAAATAAATATCAAGACTTAATTGGCCCTAGAGGTAAATATCAACCAAAGCTAAGATGGGTTCAATACTTATCTTATGGAATAACAAATCACAAAAAAACCCACCCCAAATCAATATATGTACTGTAACGATCTTTCTAATGGCATGGCTAAAATTTCATCTTCAGTGGATGTCACTCAAACTGCAAACAGAAGCCATAGTAAATTTTAATACTTAACTGTAGTATTCTAAAAATAGGAAATGATTGTGTAAAATCAATACTATGGAAACGGTTTATGATTCTTTTTTTGAAGTCGCTCATTGCAATTGCAAAAACTTCCACCAAATGGCTAGAATTAACATTCAAAGGCAGCCAGGAGCATATAATGTTACACTGCACTCAGTTTGCCAGCAGCCTGAATAGATGTGCTATTTCCATGGCCAAACTGGCTGGCTGTCATCAAGGTTATGCAGAATCTTTTCCATTCCAAAAGTTAGCCGTAACAACAGAATTTTGCATGTTATTGCAGAATGAATTGAAACTGGCTGGTCAGATTTGTGGCATACAGCTGTACATGTTTTTCAGAGCCTGCAGTTTTCTGAGATTTGCATAAGTAGTAGTAAAGGTGAAGAATTGAGAAATGAAGGAAATGCCTATTAAGGGAGGGTCACCATTGACTAATGAGGCAGGCACACTGGGCAAAGGACAGAAAAAATGACAGCTCCAGAAAGAAAGATATAAGTAGTTTTTTTATCTTCGAAGATGTCATCTGGGGAAAGTATGGAATTCAGGAAAGGTTCAGGCAGCAGACAGTAACGAGGGAATGTTATTTTTGGAGGGCAGAAATGCATTTTAATGCAACAAATTTCTGAGATAAAACTTTTCTGTTAAAAACCATTGTGAAAATGTTGGCAGGGCATCACAGAGCCATAGGGACCCACAGATCCTGATTGCCGTGGCCCCAGAGATGGGAGCTTCTTGGACTGGAAGGACAGGGAAGAAGGCAGAAAGCTCTAGAAAGTATTTGGCAATGTCTTCTATGGTGTTTGCCACTGTGGGAGGACCTAAGGGTGCTCTGAAGCCAGGTGGCACATCCCACTCACATCTGGTAGAGCAGCACAGCTCTATGCCAGGCTGAGGGAAGGCAGGCCTGCGGCTTGTGTGGCTTAGCACAGAAAACCTCCCAGGAGAGAGCCCAGAGGTGTGAGGCTTTCTCACTCCTCCTGATCCTTTTATTACTTTCCATGAAGCTGTGTGACACCAGTTTCAAACCTGCTCCCAGGCTGCAGCAAAGGCAAAACATGTCCCAGAGGCTATGTCTCTATCAGCAGATTCTAAAATCAGGAATTTAAAATCATTCTAAAATAATTTTAAAATCTCTAATCAGCAGATTTAAAAAAAAAAGGAGGAGGAAGGAAGGAACAGCACACCAAGCACACCTTCTTCTGCCTAGCTGGCAAACAAGTTTACCACTTACAGATGTCCTGGCCAATACAACCTGATGTCTTTCTCATCAGCTGTTACCCAACTTCATTTGAACCGCTGGCGTCATGATGGACTGACCACAGATACTGGAGGTACTGACCATGCTTAAACAGATCTACCCCAGCAGAAGCTGCATGCCCAAGGTGGCAATCCCAGCTCTCCTCAAAACCTGACTAACCCCTCAACTGCTACTAACACAGTACCACCTTTCTATCTCTATCCCACCAGCTGACTAAGAGACATGTTAAACCTTACAGCAAAACTAGCTCATTTAGGGCTGCCGCAAAAGGAAGACTCTAAGAGCTCAGAGCAAGCACAGATATCATCAGTCCATGGGCTTTTCCCTCCATGTGGGTTTAATTGCTGAGGAATGGTGAAAGCACAGCTACTTTTTGTTCAACCAAAGCTGCCTGAGAATTTACTGACAGAGCTATTTTTCAGTGAAAAATTAGGGGGTTGAATAATTTATATTTTACTGCAAAAAGCATCTGTACAGACTTTTCACAGGAAACCCATAAACCACAGTCTCTTTGACTGAAAAAAAAAAGGTATCCCTTTCCTTTTTAGCCAACTATTTTCCAGTTACCAAAACTCAAAATGTTTTGATTGGTATGTAAGAAGTGAAAAATTTCCACTGAAGAAAATTGTTCTCCTGATGTTTCTCTCTGATAGCAATGAACTCAACACAGTGCTGCAGCCCAGGTGTGGAGGATGTCTCTGGAAGATCAGTGTGAAGAGCTGTCACACTTGGGTTTCAAATGGGAGCAGAACTGGTCCTGAAATGAATAGTGGGCCAGCCCAAAAAAGTTAGGAATGTTTTGTGGTGAATTTTTTTCCATATATGACTTCAGCTAGACTCTTGGCTCTCAGCCATTCTAAACAAAAAATCCTTTCAAAATCAGAGTGAACTTTGAAAGTTACATGAGTAAGACAGTGCACAAAAATAAAAGCACCGGATAGAGCTGCTAAATAATACCAAGGAATGACTCTTTTTATAGATTTTTCACAACACTTGTGATCTATGTTTCTCAGTACATTATCTATATCTTTTTAGTAGAGGCTTCAAGGAACATATTTTTGAATAATTTATAACACTTCTATTAGTAAAATATTACGACAAAGCATGGCTCAAAATACCCTTCTCCAAAATAAGGAGTATTGTCCCATCCAGAACAGTAAACCTGCTAAATCTACTGGCAAAGGAAAACAACTTTGAGCGTAACTTGTTTAGTTCTAAGAAAAGATCATTGGTTTGGTATGCAGACATGCTCTTTTACTTACAAATGTTTTTAAAACATTAAAGCTACGCACTTACATAACACAGGGAATAGTTAAAGGCAGACTTATGCTGCCATGAAATTGACTTAGTAGAACCTTACTTTTTACCTTAAATTGGCAAGTATTTGACTTTTTTACTTACTCCAACATCTGCTGGAAGCTGTGGGATGTTCCTGGAAAATACCTAAACCCTTTTTATTTTTTTTATTTTTTCATTTCTGGAAAAATACCACAGGAAGTACTGATGCTAGCCTGTAAAATATAAATACACAGAGTTAAATTGATTTCTGCAGAGGCAGTGTTTGGAGGGTAGAAACCTGTGTTTCTACCTTCAACTTCAAGCTGATCACTTCAACCCAAGCTGATCACTGGAGCAAAATCTAGTAAAGTCATTTTTTTCTAGGTCATAACTGAATTTGGCATACCCACTTCCTTGGCCATTTGAAACAAAACTGTTTCACAGAGATGGTGCATATGGTCCCCAGAGACACCATCTTTTCTCTGCAGCCTGTCTGACATTACCAAAGCCTTCAGACACGCTGTGTCTCGTCACTCTGAGATGGAAAGTACTCAAGGCAAGGAGTGTCTGAAAGGTGCCTATGAAACCAGATTAAAATAAAAGGGTGAGGTGAAGACAATTTACTATTTCTTGGTACAGCCTGACAAGAAAACTGCATGTACTTCATTTTCAATAAAGTTTCTTAAAGAAACTTCAAATGAGTGGTGGAATTTTGAGCAGCCTCAAGCATGCTAAGTAATTACGTTATTCATCTATGAAACTACTCTGATTGGTTAAAGCACAAAGCAAAACTGAGCTCTCTGGTAACCCCAGGAATGTATTGCAAGCCTGAATGATGCAAGCGGCACTCCCTTTAGCATGAGAAATAACCAACCACACCATTTTTCTACTGACAGAATAGTGGCCTGTGTGTTTTTTTCAGAGCCTTACAGTTCCACAAAGGACTTCCAACAGAAGACCAAATTGAGATCACAATTTCAGTTCATACCTCTGAGGTGTCCAAGAGCCATGGTCAGCATATATAGAAGAAGTGTGGCCAGCAGGTCAGGAGGTGATTCTGCCCCTCGACTCTACTCTGGTGGGACCCCCCCTGGAGTACTGTGTCCAGCTCGGGAGCCCCCAACATAGGAAAGACATGGGCCTGTTGGAGTCGGTCCAGAGGAGGGTCACAAAAATGATCCGAGGGCTGGAGCACCTCTCCTATGAGGAGAGGCTGAGAGAGTTGGGGCTATTCAGCCTGGAGAAGAGAAGGCCCTGGGAAGATCTTATTGCAGCCTTCCAGTACCTAAAGGGGGCCTACAGGAGAGCTGGGGAAGGTCGTTTTGCAAGTGCATGTAGTGATAGGATAAGGGGCAATGGCTTCAAACTGAAAGAAGGTAGATTTAGATTAGCTATTGGGAAGAAAATTTGCACTGTGAGGGTGGTGAGGCACTGGAACAGGTTGCCCAGAGAAGGTGTAGAAGCTCCATTCCTGGAGGGGTTTAAGGCCAGGCGGGACGGGGCTTTGAGCAACCTGGTCTAGTGGGAGGTATCCCTGCCCATGGCTGGGGGGTTGGAACTCAATGACCTTCAAGGTCCCCTCCAACCTAAGCCATTCTATGATTCTATATGATTCTATGATAACTGGTGCCCAAAGCTCCTCTATCAAGCACCATATAAGTCTACACAACAAGGCTACAGTCCCTTATGCAAGAGATCAAGCTTCTTCAGTAGCCTACTTTAACTGTGGATCAAATTTCAACAGGAACGAAGAACCAGCAGTAATTTACCTCAGCTTCTGCTGTAAGTGCAAACTGCACTTCTTCTATATCATGCTCTTTAACAAGCCCGCAGAACAATCAAAACATTACCGGAGGAAAAAGCGTACCTTCGTGCATCCAGTTTTTCTTTGAGAGACAAAATGAGAAAGAACCAGACATAGCAGGTATTTGTTTTGTTATGAAATGCTCTACTGAAAAATCATTCTTATTATATTGATGAAGTTGTTATGAGAAGTCATCAGGAACCAAACTGATCTGATTTAGTTGTCAAGACTATGATGAATCACACTGCTGCATTTTTTTACGGAAGGAAGTATCTAATGAAAGCATCATCTAGTTGTGGAAAATTATCTGCATAACTGGGAAACACTAGAATTTGACTTGTATCCTTACTTGCATCCAGAGCTTATAAGTTGTGGAATTCTGTGGAAGAATGCTGGATCAATAGCTAACATTTAGTGATTAATGAATTAACTAAGTCAAATTATTCTTACTGTGATAAGGGCCCTCATGCCAGGGATCTTCCATCAGTCTCCTGTTTTCAAGGACTGTGACTGTATATCCATGCTTTGCCAGGATGCGCTGACAGAGCTGACGGTCAGTTTCATGGTGGGCAGGAGGTGCGTGCAGAACTGCTCTTCTCGTACGGCTTCCAAAGTAGTGGAGAATGGAGTCATCGATCTACAGCAAACACAATGCGAAGACAATGGTTGTAAGATAAGATGCTCCTCAGCCGTATAACATATATTTGTTATTTTTCACAAAAAGAAACTAGTAACTTACTGTGACAATCCAGGAAATATTTCTGGTATAATTAAGACTTCTCTTTGTATCGGGGACTTCCGACCACAAATTCCATTTTGTCTGCCTTTCAGTTTTTTCTACCTTCATTTTTGACTGATACTGCAAGGGTTTGAAAGCTTAGGGTAGCAACGGTGGATCTTTAAACCATGGTCTTCCCTTCAGGGAAACAACTTTGGCTGGAATCTGGGCTGCTATGGTGAGCTGGGAACAGTACTTGCCAGCTGATTTTGACTGTGGCCTCAGGCTGATCTGTGGGTCACCTAGCAGAGAGGACTTTGTGGGTCCCATGTCAACTGTTCCATGGAACGTGGGTCCTACGCAGATGGTAAGTGCGGGGGTCTGAGTTGTGCTGTGCAGTGTGATTAAGAAAAGTAAGAAGAGTACTGAGGTAAAAATGCAGAGGCATCCTAAACAGTACTGTAGATTGCTGTGCCTCTAGAAAATGTAACCTTGTCAGTACCTTATTGCCTTATTAGTCCAACACGATCCAGCTCGCAGGACGACTGGCAGAGAGACTTGTATATAGGAACAAGTTGAAAGGTGTATGATGTCTCCAATGAATCCCAAGGAACCCTTAGGTTGTCTACCATTCACTGTCTTCCCACATAGTGTCAAGGGACAATGGCATCTAGAGAAAACCCTTCCTCTGTATAATAGCCTGCGGTATGAGCTTCTTGCAAGGAAAAAATGGAAAAGAGTCACCCCAAAGACACAGCGATAGTGCGAACTTGACATTAAGAGCTGAAAAGAGCAAATTACTGGGCCACTGTCACTGGGTCTTTGGGAAAGGGGGACATCTTATGTCTTACATAAGGCATAAAAATAGAATGTTCCATGTGGGAAACAGGTCACTAATATCTGGAATAATCTGCAATAAATAATAATTTGCAATAAAAGCCAATAGCAGACAAGATTTTATTTTGGTGAAGAGTATTTGTCTTTAGGATTGAAACATACCAGCATTCAAGAGATTAAATTCAGGACATGAAATTAGCTCTTGGCCAGTTCATGAACTTCAACATAGCAGTAGGTAGCAGTACGTCCTTTAAAAACTAAGTTATTCCATAACTTCTAATTTTAGTAAGCTTATCACAGGAGATAGGAAGTGCTACACAAACAAGGCACCACCATGTTGTGCACAGTAGACCACACTGAAAAGAGACTGATGCTTTGATATAAACAAATGTCATTCAAGATGTGTCCAATTGTTTATAGGCCTATAGTCACTCTTCTCAGCAGTCTGTTCCCCAATTACAGGATGCAGTTTTACGTTACACTTGGCTGAAGCGTAAGCTTCTCTGTGGCAGTGAGAAGCATAAACTACTTCAGAGCCCTGACCCTCTAATGCCACGTCTGCTTTTGCTCCAGAGCAGACATACCACGTGGAAAGGGTTAGAACCATCGATGAGGGGACACTGAAAAATATCTCGATACAACACTGTCAGAGGCTTCCACGTATGTTTGCTAAATGTGCAACCCAAAACTACTTTAGACACTGGGATATTCAAGTAAAGGCTGATCACATACTGGCCGGAAGAAGCACAAATAGCACAGGGTGAAGTCACAGGAACTGTGTTAGGTAACTTGTCAGATGTCCTCCCCGGCATCCCAGCATTTTTAAAACACATTAATTAGGTGGCAAGCACAGCACTAGAGCATCTCAGGTCACCCTTCCCCACCACAGCACCCACCATTCTTTCCCCTTCTGCCTTTGCCCCTCCCTCCTCTCCTCTTATCTTCTCTCTTTCCTGCTCTCCTGCAGAGCCAGCAGCCGCTGGCAGCCCTTCCCCGCCATTTCCCTCCCTCCCTTTTCCTAAATCTAGCCCTTGCCTTGGCCCCCCTCCTATGCTCCCATTCCCCCTCCTCTGGGCAGTCCAGCCAAGTGCTTCCCACTTTCCATTTCACTTCCATCGAAGAAGAAAATCAGGAGAGAGAGAGAGACACCTCTCACTTTCATTTGCAAGCAAATCCGATTTTCCACTCCACGTGTGCGGGGAGGGCCAGCGTTGCGGGGTGAGCTGAGGACAGGTGAGGAGCGCGGAGGGGCAGCGGCCCCACACTCATCCCTCTCTGGGTTTATGTGGCAACTGTGTCTTGTCCAGCTGCCGTCCCTCCCGGTGCGGCTGAGGGTGCTTACTGCCCGAACAAAAACCACCTTTCTTCTCAAAAGCGAAGTGTCACTCCTTAAGCATGTTGCTTCAAACAAAGCTTAAGAGCTCCTGCCCCAGCAGCCAGCAGTGAGTTTGCTCTCCCCTGCGGGCAGTACTCCCAGGACAGCTCTCGCCGGGCTCACCCCCGCCTGACGGCCGCCTGGTACAACAGGCCTTGGTGGCCCCGGCAGCCATCTGGGCCTGGGGGCCAAGCTGTGCCCCCACAGGGGGACTGGACCAAATGGGCCTCAGGGCGTCCCCAGGGACCCCACGGGGGGTCGGCCTGCGCCAGCCTGACAGAAACGGGACCTTCCCGGGGAAGGGAGCTCTGCCTCCCGCCTCCACGGGAGCACTTAATGAAGGCGGCGTCTTCCCCAGCTCCCCGGGGATTAGCTGAAATGTTTACAACGCTACAACGCTCTGGTTTGGCAACAGCAAACATCAACACTGATAGTAGCATTTAAAAAAAAAAAAAAAAAAAGGAAGTTCAAGCAATGGCGGTAACCTAGGTCACTTCCACAAAGCACAAAGGCAAACGGCCCTGAGCGGCTCCACAGGGCTCAGGCAGCAGCAGGCTCCCAGCAGCCGCCTTTCACGGGCGCTCAGAGGGCTTGTGGTGGCCCTCGCACACCACTGTCTGCTCCAGAGGAGTCGATACAGAGTCCAGAGACACATAAAAATCCTTCAGGTTGCCAGTGTCCAAGGCCTCCTGGCGCAGGGCTGGGAGGGACCGAGCCAGCCTGGCTGGGGACATGCTGGCCTGTGCCCCCAGCCCCCAGCCACGAGGCACTTTTATCTTCCCAAAAAGCCATGACGGGATCTTTGGGACACCGAGAGAATTCAGGGTCCTAAATTTAACAGCTTGACCTGATGTCTAATCTGGTACTATTGAATAATATGAAGTAGCTCAACACCTTTTACGGTGCTTGCTTGAGATCCATGCGTAGTGTTGCCAAATTTGTTTCCTCTCCTTCTCCCTTCAGAGTGATTTGGAGTCCAGGTTACAAGATGCAACGTGCCCTCTCTGTTTTCTTGCCAAGCCACTGCAATGTAGGTTGGGTTTTTTTGTTTTGTTCTAAATTACCCGTTGGCTACACAGAATTAACAAACATTCTGGCCAACTGCACGCTTGTAGCAAGTGATTCCATAATTTTTTCCAAAGCTCTATATAAAATGTCTTACATCACTGGCCATGCTGATCTAGTTACTACTGGATGTATTTCAGAATTTCCCATATTATAGCAATAGCAGTCATGTTTATACACTTAAAGAGTCTGCTGTTTTTTATAAAATGTTTCTCAATCATAAAAATGCAGTCTGGGCAGAGAGCTGGTATAAAAGAAGGAGAGTGCAATAGATGGAAATAAGTTGTTCACACATTTTGACATTTTATGGTTCTGATTTTTGGGGACATTCCTGTAACTTCAACATGTGATAGGCTTAGACCAAAAAAAAGTGGATACATAACATTGGGAATATTTGAGAATAATTGTTAAATGGTCAAATGTTTTCATGTCCCAACCATTTTTTAGCTCTTCCCCAGTTTGAAGTCTCAAGCTATTTGTTGGCAGGTCAGTTTATTGCATATCCAATACACCTGATGTGAAAGGGATTGGTAAAGAACATCTGCGCCCCATGTCTTACCTAGAGAATGGTGTGTCTGTCTCCACTGAAATTAATGAGGCTTCACAGCAAAGCTGAGATTTCCCATATGATTTAGGATGAGTCCTATGTCAGCTTTGACATGATATACCTGCTCTTACAGTTTGCAAACCATTGCACTTAGCTGAGTCACTGACCTCTTTTTAGTGCAATAGGCTCTTACACAAATGATCCACAGCCTTTACAACTGGTCTAAACAAACCATAGCAGGCTCTAAAGGGGATAAAAATGCATAAAAATGAATTTTGTGATTTTGTTTTCAGTTTATAGAATGACGTGAAAAACACAAAAGGAAACAAAGTGAGCTCCATAAAATTTATTATGGATTTAAAAAAAAAAAAATAAAATAAAATGTATGGTCCTCTGAGGTCTTAACAAATGAGATAAACAGCCCAGTTTATATAATATGAAAGCTCAAGAATTACGTAACCATCCTTGTCCGACCGAAAATAGACAGCTATTATCTGAGTTGCAATTCTTAGTTCTGTCTGCCTGCAAGTTCCATAGAGCTGTGAAGTCCTCTGTTAAAGAGAAAATGTTTTGACATTTTCCTTGAAACCAGTTTATCCAATTCTAGGTTATGAACGTATAAAGACATAATTGATTGTATTAGTCTCTGAAGCTTTCCTCTATTGTACAGAATTTCTGGGTTGTCCCAAAAATCCAAAATTTGGTCAGTAACTGAATCTTATAATATATAATTACTGTCATTGTTTTGGTCAAGAAGAAAATAGCAAAGATATTTCAAGTTGAGGAGAGAAAAACAGTTCCTTGGCGTTTTTTCAGATTCCAAGAAGATTGCATAATTCCATAAATATTGATGCATTGTCTCTGCCTGGCAAGGAAGCAGATATACAGGTTGAACTGTTGCCATAGAATTTCATTGACCATCACTTCAACTGCAGAAATAAAATTCTTCCTAACATAATGGCCCAACTCATGTCTGCCTAAGCTTCTCTCAGGAAAGAACTCCAAAACTGTGAATCATCTTTTCAGCTAGCCAGTTCTGGTGGCGTTGGTCCCTGTGTTGATTTCAGGCAGCCACTCTTTTACACCAAGCTAGCCAAGACTGTCAGAGTCTCTTCCAATAGCTTCAAGTAACTTGACTGCAGCTTACTTTAACCCCACTGCTTTCTGCAGGTACTGGGCTGCTGCAAGAGAGATCTATGAGCCCCTATGCAAACCAAAAGGTCTTTGCATGAAAGAGGAGTGCAACAGAAATACCATTAAAGAGAACCAGCCCTATACAAACAACGCTGAGACTGCTAGCAATATTCACAGGCAGCGAACTGCCTAAATTCCCATTTAGCCAGCAAAGGAAGTGTGGATCTACCTTTGCTACTAAATACCACCTAGCACAACAACACTACAAAAAATCCATGAGTGGGACTCCTAGAAACTACTGCACTAATATTAAACAGCATTAATAAGAAGAGTGATAATAAAAACTTAGCATGTGGTTCTAATGTCCTAAGTCGTTCATTTGCAGGACGGTGCAGACCTTTATTAATTCCAAATGTGACTTTTAAATTATTTTTCATGTTTGCATAGAAGTTCATAGAAATAGTAAGTTGTTCATACTACCGTTATATTTGAAGTGCGCATAGCTCCTGTGTCAAGAAGTAACAGAGAAGTTAATTTCCTGTTTCACTTTCTGGAGGATATTTAAATGTGTTGGCTTTATGTTCTGTTAGATTTCCTAATCAGAAAGGACTGGGTTGTAGAATGAAATGGTTGGAATGTAATTCTGCTTCCAATTGTTTGCTGAATAAATACAGAAAAAGCAACTAGATTATTGGCACTACTTTGATGGCTCGTTTCTGATGACTTCATAAATCCAAGAGCAAAACTGGAGTTATTTGCATAGTCATCACCAGCACTTTGAGCTGGAAGTACAGAGTTATTTTATCAAAATGCCTTTGCTTTATGATTGCATGTAGTTCATGGTACCAACTGCCTCGTCTTGTGAACAGACAATGAACCAATCCTACCCATCTTACCAAAACAGCTACGTGTGAGGAGAGGGCTCCAATGAAGTGCGTGAGTGAGATTCTGTCTCCATTCCCCATCTGCTGCTGATGCATCCTTCTCAAAGTTCCCTTCCTGCAGAGCCTCCACCCTGCCCTTCTTTCCTGACTGCTACCACAATAGCCTTGCCCTTTATCACCACAATATCTCTAGTTATCTGCGCAGTAAAAATAGCTGTTTCCTCAGTGCCTTTTGCATTTTACATTGAAAAGGGGGAAAAAATGTCCTGCTTTTGTAGGGTGCAATGTGAATGTGGTATCATTCCAAGGAAACCAGTTGCTGATACTATACCATCTGTCAATTGCTTTCTATTAACAGAAGTTTCATACTTCCAAAGTTCTTTGTTCTTTTGTGATGAGAAGAGTTCTCATCCCCCTACTATATTATATAAAATAAATATACTTTTTAAGATTAAATCTGCTTTAAAAATGTATCAAACCTTGTTATGCATAATGTAATCTTTCCTATCCAGAGCTCCCACCACACTCCATTTCTGCATAATAGCAAAAATCACCCCTTCTCATTCTATCATTTTGCTTCATTTCTACTTTTTTCACACATTTACATTTCAAAAGTTCCCACTAGCTTTGTCTTCTTTTCTTTCCATTTCCATTCCCATCTCCCTTTCTTTTCCCCTGAACAAATCCAGCCCCCTCTGTGCACAATCTCCTCTGTGCCTCCTGAGGACACTATTACTTTGCAGTTCCCTACTCTGCTTCCCACATCTGCCCCAGCCAGTGCTTCCTTTCCCCATGCCTTCTTCCATGACACTCCTCGCTTGCTCCCTGCCTTCCCTGCTTATTCTGAGTGAAGCAAGTATATTCCATCCAAAAAATCCATACAAAACCAACAGACACGTGCCTTTACAGGGTGAAGTTCATCAGATTTGTTTTAAATGTCTACATTAATTCATAATGAATTTTGCATCAGACGTGGTTCTTTCCTTAGACTATGAAGTCCAGCTTTCTCGTTCTGGCAATATAAGAGTGAAGCATTCAGGTAAAGAGAGGATAATTCCACTCTGGGTATGCAGAGTTCTAAAGTTCCAGTAACAATTTCTCAGCTTTTCAGGAATTTAAATCCCGATTTTCAAATACGGGTACCTGGGCCAGTAACCTGTGCAAGATGTTCAACTGCAACTTCCTCTAGATCTTGGTTAGAAGTAAAACATGTTGTTTCCCTTTTTTTTTCTCTTTTTTTTTTTTTCTTTTATCCATGTTATCTGTGAGATATGGCCACATCAAGCTGTCATTAGCTCGCTTCTTTCATGCTGTCCTAAATTATATCCTATCTTATTTGTTCAGAATAAAGATGTAAAGATCTTTTTCTCATTCTTCCTTTCTGCTCACCTCACTATACCTCCTCTTGGAGAAATATCTTTTACATCAAACATAAGTGGCAGGTTGAGGGCCTTGAAAGTAAAGACAGCTTTTTCCACCATACCTATTATCTTTCATTTATTAAGACGCCAGCGTCACCCACTCATGACATTCTCATAAAATCAGCTGCATGTCTTGTTTGTTTTCTTTTTCTCAGGGGATGTAGCAAGGTTCCTGTGAGTATCCATGAAATAATGTCCTTCAAGACCCATATTAAAATTTAAAAACTCGTTTTTTTATACATTGGTTATGGTTAGATAGCTAGTATGCTAAAACAGTGCCCAGCACATGAGCAATACTGTCTCACTGCTTCCTCTCAACAGCAAAGGTACTATGTCTACCTGTGCAAAATGCATTGCTGTGCAGAGACAGTGAAGTTGGCTCTGGCTGAATTAATTCAGAGAGCGGAAACACATCTGTATCCAGCTAATTAGCTCTTCTCAGAAGTGGCTGAGAAGAAGAGCTGAATCACTCAAGATGAGTGTAACGGTTTTACATCTGTCTGGTACCAAAGGTATTTTTGGCACAATACTACGCCAGGTAAACCTACACAGGGCTTGTATGGCTTTTTTTTTTTAATACCTATTTCAGTTTAGGTGCTACAACACCAACTCTCCTCCTTACTATATGTATTCGCAAATACTTCCTCATGCAGGAGAAAAACCTGCAGACAGCCTGCTGCTGGATGTGATATCTCCCTCTCATGCTTTTCATGCTGGAGATTCAGAAATAAGCCTTCTACTTTTCAGGCTACAGATACTAACATTTCATTTTATACTAGAAAATGTTGACCTCTGTTCATGTGAAAACAAGGCTACAGAGTCAGCTCTCCAGCAGCTTTTAAAACTCCTGTAATATGTGATACCTGAGAGAGAAGCAGGATGAACTCTGTCAAGTTTTCCAGGCGATTGATAAAATCTGCATTTTTGCAATTTAAAAAAGACAGCTTACACTATGTGCCTGACAGTAATGGCTCCATCCCAGGCCATCTTGGAGGTAGTTAAAGACACATCTACAGACCAAATTGGCAATTTCCAGCCCCATGCTTTTTCCACATTTGTCCAGAACTTTCCTTTCCAAAATGAGCTGAATTTTGAGATCAAAGGTGCACTAAAGCTGCACGTTTTGTTTGGGGTTTTTTTGTTTGGTTTTTTTTTTTTTTGGAGGCATTTTTGCAATGCAAACTCTGAATGGAGAAATTATCAGACTTTGGAAGGGGATTTTGCTCATGCAATACCAATCATAACCATATTCTCACAGCAGGCTCAACACAATACTGATTGTTTCTCTGAAAGAAGCAAGAATTAAATCTGCCCCTACCCAGTCAGAAGAGATTCTGCAGTGTGACAGACACTATGGCTTAAAACCCAGAAACACTGGCTATTATCTAAAGAATATTATCTCCAGCAGGGTCTTCTTTTCCTTAAAACTTAGTCATGAACTTCGGTTTCATAAAACATGTTGCAGTATTTGCTTCAAGTCACTGTTTAACTGCACAATAGATTCTTTTTCATAAATCTGCTTGCTGGACTGTTTACACAGTAAGAATACACATGTGACCAGTCAATTTAAAATGTGAATAATTTGGATTCTATTTTAAAGTATTTTTCCAGATTCGTACAAGAAAATTTAAGCCAGAGGTCTAATGAAAACTTGTTTCCAAACTAGCTACTGTGGGTGGGCACGTGACTGTAAAATAAAACAGTGTAAAGTTTCAGCCATGACATCTGTCTTAGATGTTACTGGGTACCCAATAAAATCAAGCAAGATAACAGCTCAGTTATCTGAATAAGCAGTGGGCGAAAACAGACAGTTCAAGAACACCCTCTCAAAGCAAAGTGGTAGAGATTTTTGGAGATGTTTGTCTTTTCTGTTCCCTGAGATTATTATTCAGCCCACACAACCAGCAGAGCATTCTCTGGAAACAGAGAGCAGCTTAGAGTAACATCCCAACATGTGCAAGACATTTTGTTCATCGTCCTCCAGAGGAAACTTTCAAGACAAACAGGGAGCGAGCTATGGGTGGTCTTCAAAACTTGAAGAGGAATGTGTTAGAGTAGCACAGCCCTGGAAAACGTACCTATAAGGGTTAACATATGCATTTACATCTGTACTACAGGTTCAGCATGTGCGTGTGATAGTCACATCTAACCACGTATGCTGGAGGGTCCTAAGTACAGCATGTTGTAAAAACATAAGCTTCCTTCTCATTTCAAACTGCCAGCACACCAAGTTCAGTGTCAATCTGTGTTTTTCTCAAACAAATTGGGAAAGAAGAAATTACAGGTATTTCCAGCCAAACAATATGCTAGCAAAACTGTGCCATTATTCCACCAAATCTTACAGACTCCAGGTAGCACAAGGTAAGATATGAAATGTTCTTTGCTGTTACAATAGCACTGAGTAAAAAGGAATAGACTCTAAGCATCAAAAGTTGTAGTGCAATGCAAACCACACTTGTAGCTGTGCTTATTTCCCTTTAAACTGTAATTTTTTATGTCAAATTGTTGAACAAATCCAAATCTGGGTACCTAGTGCACTAAACCATCATTAAAATATAGAATTATGACAAATGCAGCATGGAGTAGATTTCTGCATCTCATAAGAAAAATCTCTCTGACCTTCACAAGAACAAAAATCCATTTTTTAAGACTTAAGGTTAAAGAGCTCATGCCAAAGTTATTTCAGTCATATCTGTTTTCGATTGTTGCAGAAGATGCACTTTACAACTGCTCTCCTAAAATCAATATTGCTGACCTTTCAGACTGTGAACCCTTTCTAATCAAAGAAGCAGTTTTCTAAATTTATTTTTTTTAATTTGAACTGCTATATTTGGATGCTGTCCATAATCTGTGAAGTCACAGATTAATGCTTATAGTCCTGATACAGTTGAATATAAAATGCCAGCATAATGATAATTGCACAGTGAGATATCTGCTGCACTATTAGCAGCCCTCTGTGGGACTGAAGAAAACCTGAAACATTTGGGCTAGTGCTGATCACAGATTCCAGAGTAAAAATAACTACCTCAGTCTGGACCATTTAACAAACCACATTTTCCAACTAAAATAACAGTGTCTGCATTTGTTAGGTTTTAACACCCATTCTAGGAACCCTGTACAAAATAAACATGAGGTCAGGTAACCTAAGGACAAAGTCAAATTTGTGGGACAAAGATTCCAAAGTAAACAGCGTGATTTGAAAATGTGAGAAGCGCTTTATTTTTTATTTCTCAAATGTAGTTAAATTCAGGTTTTCA
>NW_009648043.1:6275101-6279659 GCF_000708025.1 Charadrius vociferus
TCAGCAGGATCCCAGTAAAGTTCAAAACTGACGAGCGGATAACTTTAATGCAGGGCAGCTGCAGTGCCGGTGCTAATTAACAGCCTCAGTGACTTCCATGAAACCCCACTGGCTCCTGATTTACGTGCCTGTACTGTAAAGCCTCTGACCCAATCCCTAAAGCCAAAATAAAATATGGTCTGTGCAGCAAACCGAAATCTGCCTGGAGTCACAGAGCAATGTCATGTTTCAGCCCAAGATTTCAGGATTCCTGTGTTAGTAACAGCACAGTGAGGAGTTGGTAAGGGAGATGTGGTTGCGCATATGCCACTGTCATTAGATCACCCATTTGTTTGTATACAGATCTCAGACTTCCAAGCTTAGGCTAATTTTAGCTGGACTCAGATGATCCTGCCAGACTCGCTATCCCTCGCTCTGCTAATTATTGCTCAGCACTCTGCTCCAGCTGACTTACCTTTTTCACTGTCTGTGAATTACTGCCAGGGAGGAAGCAGAGAGTGGTGCTTGGGGAGACCTTGTATCTTCCTTGCCGTGTTTTAGTCAGTTTGCTGGGTGCAATCCCATTAACCACTGCCGAAAGGATGCTGCTGGTCATGAGAGGAGTCAGGGTCTGGCAGAACAGGCAGATGGCCACCACTAAGGCCAGGAGGAAGGGACGAGGGCGACAAAGCCTGCGGCACCTGAGGACTTGCCCACAAACCATGGCCTCTTTGCCTCACTTCACCCTTTGCCACATTGCAGAAGCAGTCCAAGTAGCCACGTCTTGCCAGGGTAAAAAAAGTCAAAGGCGCGCTTTACCCAAAACTAGCAAGAGTTTTCCCCATTTCTGCTGCTGAGAACTTTCCTGGTGCCTGGCAAGTAGTCACAGGTTCCAGAGGAGCCGAGGCTTGGGCAGTACCCTCCCATGGGGGCACAGGAACAACCTGTGAAAAAACAAGAAGTGAGCAGCGGCGAACAGCAGCGTGCCGCGGGGTGTTCTGCAAGGAGTCGTAGCGAGCTTGTCCACACTGCCCTCTCGGGAGAACAGACCTGCCGGCAGACAGGTGAGGAGCAGAAATCTTCACCCCCTTTGCAGAAGGAACTACTCAGCCAGACAATAGTATCCAAGAAAGCCAGAGGTTAAAGCTGAACACGTCCTGTCCACAGCTGAAAAGAGTAAGAGAGTGTACCAACTTCGTGAACAATCGTTTGCTGTTTTTTTCTCTCTTGCATTTTCAATTCCCACTTTGTTTTTACAGTTTCCTCCATTCCAGTCCTTTTAAATTGCCTCCTTCCTGTCAGCATGCACAGCTTTCTCTCTAAAAGTGATCATTTATCTGAAAACTGACAGACTATGAAGATTTTCGTTTGCATTTGTTTTGTCCAGATTGCGAGTTCAAAGTTAGGTTTACTTACTCGGTTCTTATCCTGTTAGAAGTTTTCCGTTCTCCTCTAATGGGCTGCTGATTAAAACCACTTGGAACAACCCTGGCTCATGATCCCAGCTCGTCTCACACACTCAGAAGGCAGGCACACGCACATACACACGCCATCTGAAGCCAGTTGGACCACAGATTTCATATAAATAAAGGCTGGACTGCTCAGAGGGTGGGGCTAAACTAGCTCCGCTCTGAGCAGGCACGGGGTTTGGAGACGCAGTCTGAGATCTGGATGGGGAACAAGAGGTGTCCTTGCTCACGCTGCATGCCTGGAAGCCACCATCACTGCAATTTTTAGAAAACTGCTGTTACAGCAATCTGTCTAATTGAAACAATATTAATATCTCACAGGCAGTAGAAATCTGAGCAGCACCTGCAGTATTTTGATCCAGAGTAACAAAAATGTTGTAAAAGGAAGCAGATTTACTTGGACATGAGCGTCACTGACAAAGCAGTTGCCAGTAATTTTCCACAGAAGATAAAACATCTCATAGCAGTGTATAAATAAAACTTCTTACTGATGTCAAAGAGGGAAAGAAAGGAGGGCGGACAAAAATACTCCAATGAAAGCACTGAGTATTTAAGCCACAGAAGGTCTTAGTTACTACTTCCCCCTGCTGACATAGGACAGGGACAAGACAGATGGGAACAGTTGAGGAACTCTGTTATCTTTATAGACCTAAACTTCTCATATAATCAAGTCCTTTTAGCTAAAAATATCTGTATACAAGTCGCCTATTTTATCCTCCATCCTCAGTTGTTTTTGAAAAGAAAGAGTTCTTCCTGCACTGCCTCATATATAAGAAATGAGCGTGGTTATGATAACTTTGAGCCAATCTGCACAATTCAACAGCAGCAGCAGCATTAGTGAGTTAGAGGCCTATATACAGCAATGAAGAGTAGAGTATATATATGTTTGAAGTGTTGGTGGTTATTCAGCTTTCAAATCCTTTTTTTTTTTTCTCCATACTAAACCCATCAATTTGCATATATAGAAAAATGCCATGGAAGTGATTCAACACCTTGCGCAGAGCCTCAGCTGTCACACGCGCTGCATTTTAGTTTTCTGTCTGGGGCTGCAGTTGTCTAAATTAGACTCCTGGGTTATCCTGAGCGGGAAAGGAGTACAAAACTTGCCTGTACCCTCCCGTGATAGATGCTTGCCATCCACACAGAAACTCCCATCTCCGCTCTCTGGAGACATGTGGCTCGTGCTGCCTCCTTCCCAGCACACCAGCTCACATCCTCGGGCGCTACTCCAGCCAGCCTGTGCCGCAACGCCTCTGGCAAGCCAACAGATCTGGTTAGAGGACATCGGAAAACCATGGGTTCCCTGCAGCTGGCTTCGGGGTAGGTCTACGCCATACAATGGAGAGGGGCACCCAGGGAGCTGGTACGTTCAAAGGAGGATTGCAGAGACACTACAGCCAGCCTGGAAGCCACAGTAACCCCATCAGCAGAGGAAGAGAGCATAGTAGAGCTGCTTTATTGTTTTAAGAGATTGTCCTGTGGGTTTTGGCATGCCCTGATTTCTGGGCCCACAACCACCAGCTGTGTGGGTGGCATTTGCATGGTTGTCAACTTCTCCCAAATTCTTAGTGTGGGGATTTTAGTACGAGTTTTACGTGCTATTGCTAGAAGACTTGATTAAAAGCAGTTTATGAAGATTTGGATTTATGGTTGCTTCATGGTGTGGAGATCATGCCCCCTTGCTAGAGTCCCACATCAGAACAAAGTAATCCTTTCTGTCCTCACGCCCTGTTCCCTCAGTGACCCTCAACACAGCAAGTAACTGTGCTCTCCCTCCAGCCCAACATCATTTTCCCTTTTCAAACTGGTAAGTGGGATCTTTATCCTCATATTTTCCCCAATGTTTCAGAGCCAATTCATCCTTCCTGCAATCCCAAGGTCACTCATGGGCTCCAAGTCTTCAGGACAAGCCAACAGCTTTTACTCATTTACCGTATCAAGACTGATACCGCAAAAGCAGAGATGAAGGAATATCAGCAGAGGGCAGGCAGATCACAGCTTCCTGTATACTGCTGGGGATCATCATCTGCTTTTCCCAGATGTTCCAAGGTTTGAGCTGGCTTTTCCCCTATGTTTTGTGGTCTCTTTTCATGACAATAGCATGTAATGTAACTTTCTTAAGCTGTAAATACTTTTCTCAATCACAGCTAGAGTGCAATGAACATGATTCCTGTCATCTTTTCAATCAGGATTCCACCACATCTCTGGGATCACATGTCTACTGACTTATCTGGTCACATTCTGACACTTTAGTAATTAAGCCAGGACTATTGCAAATGGGGACTAATTCCCCTGGCATTAACTAGTCACTTAGGAAAAGGACCTCCTGGGTCCCAAACTCATGAGAAAGATTCTTCGGTGCATAATATTCAAATAACTGCAGTACACAATTGTCTGTAAGATCAGAAATAGCCAGCTAAGTATTTATACTCGCAGGTATATGTACATAGTTCAGAATTCTTAGCAGAAAGCTGCAAAAAAAACCCAAACAGCTCCTCTTCCTGACACACAAGCCAAATTTATTATTCATTTCTTATTTGGGATTCCCAGACCTGTCCCTTCCAGTGGCTGCTCCCACTGCATGGATGAAGGGCTCTCTAGCCTGCTTACCTCTCCCTACTCCTCTCATTCACTCAGGACTGCTTGCCTGGATGCTCCCTACAGCAGCCAGCTGCCATCCTGTTCTGCACGAGGCAAGGGGCTGTGGGGACTGCTTCTGCCAAAACCAACCGGCCGTGTCGGTCAAGAGTCATCTCCAGTGCTTGCAGCCAGAATCCCAGTTCCATCTGTGTTACCTGGAATAGACTGTAAGTGTTTAAAGGTACCCTGACATAGAAAAGGTGAGAGGAAAGTCACAAGACTTGCTAAAAATTGCCAGGGACTAGGATTTGAAAGGGCTTAGCCAATGTGCCATGCAGGCATGTAATGTGCACCATTCATCATCTCACTGGGGTTTTAAGCAACCTGGCTTATATTCACAGAGCTTCCATTTTACACAAGTCTCTGTGTTTGTTCAGTGGTGAAAGCTAGTGACCACCGAAGAATGATTTCCATGGTCTAAGTAGTGACCTGGACAGATAATTGCCAGGAGCTAACCAAGAAGAAAATAT
>NW_009648043.1:6279709-6283354 GCF_000708025.1 Charadrius vociferus
TAACTTCACTCAGAGATCTAACATGAATCATTCTGCGACTCTGAGTAAAGTTAAGTCTAGATATAAGTGCTTGTAAGATCAGGTCCTGATATAATAAAACCATTTTGCATCAATAATTTCACTATATAGAGGCTGCCAAGAAGCAAATATGTTTAAAAACCTTTTCACAATTGCTCTTTTCTTGAGCAAGTTTCAAATTTCAAAGTATAGCATCCTAGCAACCATTTCAATGATAAATGAGCTCACATAAAAAATAAGCTCAAGCAGATCATTTCTAAATTAACTGATAGTCAAGTCCTTGTAATCATGCCTGTCATCGTCACAGTGCAAACCTATATGCAATTTTCATACATCTATGGTCAACTTTTAAAATTATTTTTTCTTTTCTAGCATACTGGAAACTATGCCAAGGGCCATAAATTCTCACTAACTTCAAAAATTGGATAGAGGGTTTATGAACAATAGGCATTAATAGCATTGTAAATATTCGAGCAAAACATCTAGTTAAAGCATGCTGGAGAAAGCCTGCTCAGCCACACCCTCCATGATTTTTTACTTCACCCTGAATTCAATCCAGATTGCAATTAGATTTGCAGTGTCTTCAATCCTGTGTGTGGTCCCATTAGAAGTCGTGAACGGGGAAGGCTGGCAGAGAGTGAAGAAAATAGGAGAAATACATTTCATTACTGCTCTGCACATTGGAAGATTTGATACTACTGAAGTTTAAATTAATCCCAGCATAGTAAAAACCCAGAGTCTCTCCCCTTTTCCCATTCATAGAACACTGTAAGACTTAATGATACTGGGATTTTGTTCCACAGAGCACTCCAGAGAACAAAGATTCACGTCTTAATCCCGCTTTGGCTCAGCTCTCTGATCTTGGCTCGCAGAGAAGGCAGGCTAGCAGAGAAGATTCTGCAAATCCTTGGAAAGCAAACCAGTTGATGTTAACGGGAGAAAAGTTGTAGGGGAGACTCCCCTTTTGGTTTTGCTTCTCATTATTGTTCCATTTATTTAATATTTTGCCTTTATGTAAGAGGCAATGTATTATCTGGACTACATAAGAGGTGTGTTTACTTATCATAGGATTTACAGTCCATATGTGTGTATAGTTGATATATAGTCAATTTTTGATCCTTAGCCTGTAAATTTTATTAGTGTGTTAAGGGCTGTGATTGCTGGACATTTTGCCCCGAGAAAGATCCTTTTAGGCTTGCGATTCCATGGGCAGAGCAGCCAGCCTAGTAATCCCCTGCCATGGAAAGGGGAAGGTCTTTGCTTGCTCCCCTCTGCCCTGCCTTTAGCGTCTCTTCCTCACCTCTGGTCCTGCTCTTCCCCTTCCTCTCTTCCTACCTTGTGATGGTGCTCATTAGATCCTTTCATGAGAAAAAGCTGCGCAGCCAGGTGAGTGGGTTGAATCCACTCTTGGGGAGGCCAACTGGGCCCCAGTGCTGGTACAACTTCAACAGCAGGAGAACACCAGTGAGGGAGGATGTAAACAGAGGAAAAGAAAAGGACCTTTTAGGCAGCGGCAAAGCTTGATATTCAGCTCACCAGAAGACTAAACCCACCCCAGCCTCCCTCCAGTGTTAGGTGGGATCTCAGCCAACTGAAATGTTTGTCCAGAGGCATCTCTTTGTATCTCGGCCATGTTCTTCACTATTATGTTTTGGCAGAAGGGTGACAATGAAACAGATATCTATTTAGTTATATATGTTAATAATACAGAAGGTTGCTTGACATGAGTGTAAGGGAAAGCAGCTGAAGGCCAAAGTCTTATGAAGATACTGGTTCCTGCTTAAAAGGCAAATTTGCCTGTCAGGAGGAAGAAATAGAACAGTAAATTCTTTGCTTCTTCCTGTCTACAGTTATTCACTGACTCTTGACATAATCCCCTCGCAGCAGTTATTCTGAGATTACACAGAGATTTATGGATTTTGTAGCCAGTTTGATTGCTCAGGCTCATTGGTTACTGCTGAGAGCTGAATAAGAATCAGTGATAATCAAAAAATGCCCGGATAGGCTGCAACATGGACATTTATTTTTGGGTATGTGGAACAGGAACAAAGTGAAATATCTCATGACTTCTGACAGCATTCGTGTTCCTTTTTATTTTAAGTAAATATTTTATTTTGTCATGGTCCACATCTCTTCTCTGGAACTTTGCTGGTCCACCTCTTCTTCACACCTCAGGTGAGAACATTTAAACTTCCATTCTCCGGTCTTCCTGTTTCTTCCTGCAAACTTTTTCTAATGACAGCTGTCTTCTCTCAAAATCATTCTTTTCTTTTAACACAGTGAATAATCTCTTCTTTTAGGTGATCTAGATCCTTTTTGTAGTGTTTTTTTCTGCTACATTCTCTGAGCTTATTATATGAAAGGTATTTGCTCAAATACATTTCTACTTTCTCATGCGCCTGTGCTGCAAGCAGAACTGTTCATGCCTTGTACCTGCAGAAGGGCTCTGGAGATGCTTTATGTGCTGTATTATAGTATTTTCCTTCCAGTTCCTCCTAGCTGCTTATATTCAGATGAAAGTGTATCAAATTGAGTGATGGGGAACGGGAAAAAAACAAGAATACCAGTGTCACTGACTCTGCCCTAGCCACTCCATGCCTGCTCAAATGATGTTTGCAATGGAGGGTATCTGTATTGCTCACCAACTGTTCCATCTACTGGGACACCCTCCCCAGGCCAGGCCCTTCCCCTCCACCCCCAGCACCAGGTCAGAAAAGCTTCCACGAGACGGTGACAGGGTGGAGAGTGACAGCAAGTGGTAAGCATACTGGTATGGAGGGTACTGCAAAGAGGAAGAAGCGATCCCTCAGCCAGGCTTCCAGGGTGGCAGTAGGATGTATCCTAAACAGCTTCCTACTAAACAGTAGGAATGTGTGAAGCTTGCAAGGATGTCACAGAGTTGCTGGAATGAGAGCAGCAAATGTGAAAGAAAGGACCATTCTATAAGGTCATTTAGCAGGGGGAAGAGAAGTATTTACAAACTCTTTTATTTCTAATGTTTAGCATTCTGTATTTTCTCTGGGTTTTTTTGTTTTGGTTTTTTTTTTGGTGGTTTTTTAAAAGTTAGTTGTTCTAGTTTCTGTTTCAATAAACCCCAAATACAAAATTGAAATTTAATAGTCCCCCAGGTCCTGTCACAAGGTCTTTCCTCTTCTTTTGTGTAAACTAAATTTCATTCCCTTTTTGCTTTTGCCTGGCATCATTATGTAGGTGGGCAGGACTAGTAGCGTTTATTTTTTCCTCCTGTTCTACTCCATGAGTGGACCCAAAACAGTCCAAAAAATGAAAAAAGGCAAGGTAACTGGAAAATTCACGACAGTCATCCCCAAGCACCAGTTTTTTATACAGTTGCCCTCAAGTTCAGAAGCAAGATCTGTTTCAAATAAACCAACTTTTAGAAGATGAAAGAGAAAAATACAACTAGACTCCTCATTCTGTAAGCAGTCACCTTCCAGTTCACCTACTAAATTCCTTAAACCATATTTTCTTCTATCCCATTACCTTTGGCTGCCTTTCTTCCTCTTCGCTACTTATATGGAACATCCTCTCTTTCTTTAACAGAGTGGTCACTTTGCTGAGAGCACTCACAGACTTTTGAATGACTAGCACAGTGCCTCCTAGGTTCAG
>NW_009648043.1:6283430-6306470 GCF_000708025.1 Charadrius vociferus
TCGGCATCAGGGAAACAAGTGGAAGGCTCCTAGAAACAAGAAAATATTGTCACATCTCTTGTATGCGTATAACACAAGAGTGCAATGCTCTCAGGTACCTACAGCTGTCTCTGTGTTGTCCTCTAGATGACTTAATCTGTGCTGCTGCAGACGGTGTGCCTGCCACAACTGGCAAACAAGCTGTATAATTTTGGACCAAGTTTTCCAGGTGCCAATCATTTCAGACATTTTGGTCATTAAATTTTGGTTAGCCCCAGTACAGTAAATATCCATGCGAACGTACAGCTTAAACCACATCATGGCCTCCACTCACTTTGGTGGATGAGTTCATACATGTGGGTGTTTTAGGCACAAAGGAAGAAGAACTTGATTTTTTTTGATCAAAAGGCTTTGCACTGATGGATATTTGTTTGACAGAGCTCCTCTGTTGGCAAGGAGAGTTTTAAGACAATCACATGACACAGAAATGTAGACATAATGCTCACCTGTGCCTCTCAAGGCACCCACACATTTAACCAGCCCCATCAAGACCAGCCATTATTATATATACTAGAGGATATAACAGTTTATTCCAGTTTGTTGCATCCTCATGGTGCTGCCAGAAGATGCGAGAAGCCAGTAGAGGAATGTGTCACCTGGGGCACTTCACATATTGTGCAGGTGTATGAGAAATTATTGTGTAAGCAAATAGAATATGGGGGGATGCAAGACACGCTATTTTGTTGTTCTTACAGACAAGCAGAAAAAGATAATGGTACACTTCTGAACTTATCGATCTGATTATAACTATGCAGTTTCTCTCATGAGCTCAGCTGCCACAGCATGATTACAGATGAACAAGATAACAGCAACCACTGTGGCACAGAAGTTACTTGAGAAATACCCTTAAGTACCTTACATCTTTTACGCGCTGACTTTTGACAACCCACTCCATATGGTATTTCTAAAAATAAAGCTGAAAATTAAGTTTAACCATTTTTTTACAGTTAAGAAAAGCAAGAGGGCCAAAATACATAGAGTGAAGGTGGCCACACAGAAAGTCCCCATTGCAGCTGGCATGAGGACTGATGAGTTCTTTGTGTCCTGTCCCACACAGAGTCACTACGCGGCCTCTCAATTCTGGTTCACTGGAGTGCACAGCTTGCCCAAAACATGCCTGATGGCTGTTGTGCTGGGCTGGGAGGAAGTGGCTTGAAAGCTGAAACTGCGGGAGGGATGTCACGCTGAACCCAACGGCCGTCACACGTCAGGGAGGACGCTGAACATCGTACTGTCACTAGGGGATCGTAACCATTTTGATTAAGTGGGGTGTGTGTAAAACTAGCATTCCAGGCAAAGGGTCTGTTGGAAAAAGCAAGGTTTAAGGAAGAGATTTCTCAGGTCTGAGAGATCTAAAATGTTTTGCTGTCATTTTCTACGCTTCGCACCTAATTCCAGTTGTCCAGAGGGGCTGAAAAGTGAATAGAATAGAAGCATTTTTGTTCATTGTCTGATTACTGAGTTGTTGGGGGTTGTCTCTTTTGTGAGTTGTTTAGTAATATTTTTTAATTATGGAGGTATGTTCTATGACTAGAGGCAATCTTGGGATTTGATTTTGCAAAAATTAAAATATAACCAAAATATAATTGAATCAGAATCCCTCTGAAATACCGTATGAGGTAGCTGAATAAGCTCTCATTAAAATTTTTAAATCAAGCTTTGTTTCTGTATAACTATGTTTTGATGCACTTTTAAAACTAAAGCATATTGAAGACACTATTTGCTTTGGAAAATAATGTAAAACCTGGTAGTGCCAACACAGAAAATTTATAAAATGTATATAAGGCTGATAGCTAATTTGCTTGTTTTAAACAGACTTATAAAAGAGAATTACAGAGAATATTTGGGGTTGGTTTAAAATGACACCTTCATAAGCCAAATATGAAATCAGGTTACAGTTTTATAATGTGCTGATGTAATTACAAACAATGTATTTAGATGATTCCTTCCTTTAGGAGTTTAAATATTACTTCTTAAGATTTAAACAATAGGGAAAAAGAAAACTTAGAATCTTTTATATTGAAAGGCATGTCAGCCTCCATAAAGAGACATTCCCAGTACATTCCTTTCACCCTCTCAGCAGAAGTCTTTAAGTAAATAGCTGTTGGTGAGTGTTTGGAAAGCACTTTCAAAATGGAAAGTACTTTAGAGTTGGTAAATCTTGACTAGTAATGGAGATACTAACAAAACCACTTTGCAGTGGGATTTTTTCTCTTTTTTTTTTTTTTTTTTGAGAATCATCTTTAGTTTTCCCGTCCTGGGCTAAAACCTCACTGAGATGTTTCCCCTGTGCGCATTTTAGATTGTATTTGTGTCTTACAAGAGCAATCACCAATATGACAGAAGAGGTGGGCAAAACAGTTCTGATGTAAGTGCCTCTCTCAAAGGAAATCATTAATTCTGAAATCAGCCCTTCGGTGTGCAAAAGAATGCTTTAAATCAGTGGCTAAGAAAATTTCTAGTCTGGATTAAAATGATTAACACAGAATTGTGGGAGGTAATTCAAAAATAACTCCTAGCTTGGCTTGTGTTTATTCCTCAGTTCCTTATCTGTTCCAAGTGTATTAGGCTACCAGGAAGATCTCTGGGAAGTGTATGGATACCTTCCTAAATTAAAATAAGGGGTTGGACAACACTACTGGCTGTAGAACTGTTTCATTTTCCAGACCTAAGGAACACGTTTTTATTACAAGCTCATTCAATTATTGACTAATCCATCCGTCTACTGAATGTGCTGTCTTTAATAGTCTGAGATTAGTTTGGCCCCAAATAACAAGACAGAGAAATTAAGCATATTTTTAAGTAATTTAAGTCAAGAATACCATATCCAGATGAATTCATCACAGCAGAAACATTCCAAACTGCCACCTTTTCAAGCAAACCACATAACTGAATATTTATTAAAACAATTTTTTAATATGATGAGCACTTATTTTCACCCCCACACAGAAACAATGTAATTTTAGTCTCACCAAAATAAAACAGAGCTGTAAAAAACATTTCCTTTCTGACAAGAAAGGATTCCCTAATTCCATAGCACTTCCCTGACTGACCCATTCCAGCGCTTAACTACACTCATGCTTGCAAAGCTTATCCAAACATCTATCCCACATGTCTTTCCTGAAAAGAAATAGTAAAACTGGCTTTGAAGTCATAAGGCCACAGTTCCGCAAGTGGAACCAATATAAAATTAGCTTCACATTGCTCCCCTGTTTCTGTTTCACTGATTCTCACGTGTGCAAATGCAGTATAACTATTAGTTATTCTTCTAGAAAGAAAGGTTTAGTATAATCCTAATTAGGAAAACCACATTAACTGTCAACCTAATAAATAAATCTGTTTTCAGCAACAAAAGCATACTTAGGATTCCCCAAAATGTTATTTTTATGAAAAATATACAAATTGTAGCCAAACTGCATCTACTTTATTTGGTTTAAGAATCCCCTCACTGTACTGTTAAACTTCAGCAGAACTTTTCTTAATTGGCAGTAGCCAGTTCGATAAACGGGGTCATACAGATTTGATTCAATGTATAGGGCATTGCTGAATAAATATTTAGAAAGGAACAAAGCTGTAAGTTTTCACTTACACTCAGAAGTTTTCACAATACAAGGTACAAGGTAGAAATAAGCATTACGGCTTTAAAAATGCTAAACCAGCTGTGGATTCCAACTTTGTTCTTCATTTTCTTGACTTCTTCTAAGACTTTAAATCTGTTATGAATGGATGTAGGAAACTATTGGTTTTTCTAAAATACAAGACATGATGTACGCAAGCACAGGTCTGTAAGGAATCATGCAACTTGCTGACAACTTTTGCACGCTCAAATAGCTCCTAAATACAAGATATATCTAGAGGAAAAAGCTGCTGCTGGTCTTTATGGAATATCATATGAGTATAAAAGCAAGGAATGTATTTGAAAGTGCTAGAGGAATATTACTGTACCTTAGTATAGATATACTGAAGTGTGGTGTTTTTCTTGTTTTTGTTACATTATTCTCAGAGCATTTTAGGCAATCCTGGGAGAAGTGACAAAACTGTACAAGATGGTGTTCACACAGCGTGGTTCAACTTTAGTCATTCCTGTGTAAGACAGTGTAAAAAGCCAGACCCTTATCCCTCTTGCTATTCTGCCTCTCAGAGATTTTCAGCGTAAGTGCAAGACTGAACCCTCTGCCATCAAGGTGAAGGGCGCCTGGGTCCTCCTTCTGTCACCTGTCACATCTACTACACAAGAGAAGCCCAAGGGCCAGACATTCCAGCGGGATGAGGTGGGAGATGAAAAAACTTGCCAAGCAAAGCCGGCTAACGGTGGGAAGTACCTCCCTGGTGAGGGGGAACCAACAGGGGAGAACAAACATCGGAATTTCTAATCTTTATTCTGTGTGGTTGAACAACATTTTGCCCAAGAAAGAAGACAAGAATGCAAATTATTCTGTGCTCTTCAGAGAAACAACCTAGCAGGGTTTTCAAAGCAGGAAACATAAGTGTATTTCCTCTTTCTTTTTATTTCAGACCTAGAATAAATAAAACTTACAGCTGAGAAAAACTGTTACTTCTTCGCAATGCAAACAGACCACACAGTTTATAAGGCAAAGACCTCTTTTGTCCTGTTACAGCGCTTAGCATATCGCTTCTCACTTTGTGGTACTGCAAATACCTCCTCATTCTAAAAATTCACCAAAATGCTGGAGGTGAAACTAAAACCAGCTGCACTGCATAATGCCGGAGGGTCACCTAACCTGGTGTCTTGCATCAAACAGCGTTCAGTGGTGTACACCAGAGGACTGTAGGACTGTCACAGGCATCCAGGAACGCTTCCCTGGTTATGCACTCTCTTAATTTCTAGAGATGAGTTTTTGATCCAGGTGTGCTCCTTCTGCATTTTGTGCCTCCATGGGCTTTGTTTTGTTAATGTCTCAGTCACTTTTTACACCCATTTTAGCCTATACGGCCAGTTTTAGAATTTAAGCATGCCATGAGTGAAAAAAACACTACACTCTTTTCATTTTGGACTGGCCAGCTCCCTACTGCTTCTTCTACCAAAAACCACACCTTTTCCACAGCGCTCCCGAATTTGCAGATCCCTGTTACAGCCTCATTAAGACACCTCTTTCCCAGCCAGGAGAGTTCCAGACAACCCAGCTGCTTCTCAGATGTGTTGTCATCACACAGCTTTGACTACTTTGATCCTCCTATTCGAGCCTTTCCTAGTTTTGTTACATTTTTGCAGAGGAGCGGACCAGAATTTTACATTACGTTAAGACGCAAGTGCACATCAATTTACAGTGTAAAACTGTCTTCTGTTTTATTCTTTATCTCCTACTGAGTCATTCTTAGCACTTCTCTGGCATGCTGCTGAGCAATGAGCTGATGTCTCCATAGAATTACCTAGGTAACTCCAAAATCACTTTCCTACACAGCAATAGGAACTTCAGAGGCCCCAGCTGCAGGTAAATTGAGAATTAAGTATTGTTTTACATATTATTTTATATTTACATAATTTTAGCAAATGTTGAATTACATCTTCCATTTTATCATACACTCAGTATCATGAGATTGTTCTGCTACTTTTAAAACTTTCCGGTTTTGTTATTCTTGAGACCCCAACATAAATGCAAACATCACATTACTATTTACCCCTCTTTAACTGACCTTTTACATACGTGTTGAGCAGCAGAGTCCTGCTGGACTCCTTTAGCAGCCTCTCCTTCTTGGGAATATTGGTAATTTATTCTTTTAGTCTTTATTATTCTGTTTTGCAAATAGCCGTGTAACATTAAGGGACCTCCACTCTTCAACAAGCGCATCACTGTTTTTTAAATAAACTTTAATGAGTGACCCCATATACATCAACCAGGCTGCCTTTGTCTACTCAGTGAAATCTTGCAAGAACTCTGGTGACCATGAGGCAAGGACTCTGCCAATACATACGCTAATTCTAGCCTGTATCAGCTTCTATCAATGTACAGAGAAACAAAAATTAAGCTTGTAGATCCAACTTGAAGCTTGTAAAAAACTGGCATTTTTTTTTGATGCTTTCCATTCCTTTAGACACCTTAAAATACACAGTAATTGCTCAGATACTTCATTCACGAATTCTTCTAGAACTCTGAGGTAGGTTTGGTCCCACCAATTTGTTGCAGACCCAGTTCTATAGGTGCCTTACTTTGAGAGCACTCCACAAGCAACCTGCAGAAAGGGCACTGTTATTCAAATTTGTCTAACCTCTTGCACAAGGAGGAAATAATTTTGCTTGTCTTGTAAACTTTCAGTCCTTTTTGCACTATAATCATGTGCTGACCCTTAAGCTTCTCTCACAGGCTTCCTGTTTAGAAGAAAACAAAACAAAGGAATGTACAGGTTTTATCATTCTACATCTTTGACTTATGTATTGCATTTTTGCCACATCTTTCACATACGTCCATTTCTTTTTTTTTTAACTTGGACACAAAGTACTAACATACTAATGAGGACAAAGGTAAGGTTTTTTCCTCTTGTGAGTTCTCTAACTAGCTCCTCCACGAAAAAAATAATTTATATTGTCCAGTGAAACAGTGAAGCAATACTTACTTGGATTTGTAGTCTCTGCCCCATCTTAGGTATGGTTACCACCAGACTGAGGGATTTTGCTATATATGGTCTTAATGGACTTACTTCTTAGCCCCAGGGACTTACACATTCAGTCCAAGGGGAGTCTAGATCACCTGTTGCTTATTTAAGTTCAATTCACTGCATGGCACCAGTTTCCAACAGAACAAATAGTTTGTTATCTCTCTTGTCTCAATAGCCTCACTTAAACCCAGATATTCTAGTCCACAAGTGGTTTTTTTGGACTGAGATTTCCACAGAAATACATAGCTAGTGGGTTCCGTTCCGTTTTAATGGAACCTTAGTTACACTGCTCTTTGCTGTTTATTTTCACCAACTTCTATCCTATTATTTTACCAAAGTCTATTCATCATCCATAATCATATTTTCCTTGTTCCACATCTTACTTTCACCCAGTTGGATTTAAAATGCCTACTTTTTTCATTTTTAAATAAACGGTGTGTCACAAGCCTGGTTTCATTTTGGTTTAGGTAAAGCCTGCATTTTCTGCACATACTCCTATTGCTAACGAGCCTAACTCTTTTTATTTCCTTGACACTATTTGCATAGTCACGCATTGAAACACTGCTGCGCTCTCTCTCTCCCTCTCTCTCCTCCCCCTCTGCACAGCTTGATCTTCCAGCACAACAGCCCAAAGAGCAACCCAGTGGTAAAGTACAATCTTTATTACAAAGGGAAAGTCTATTTTTTAGTAGTGGAAGGAAAGAGGGAAGAGAAAAAAGGAGTAATAATCTTGGTTCTGTTCATTGCTGCTGCATGAAAGAGCCACACAAAAACAACAAAAGGAAATTGTCAGTGAAAGGAAATCTACGAACTATGTCCAAAATAAGCAAGTGGGGAAAGAATATAGAAAATCTTTCAATTATATTCGCGGTCAAGGGGCTAATTTTAAGATCGGTTTTCTGATCCTGTACTACAACATGTACAACTCACAGATCCAACCACTTCTGGGGCTGCATTTAGCCTTCCTAATACGATCCTCCCTGTTATCCCAGGGATCCTACAAGCAGGATGGACTCCCTTTCTTCTTTCCTGAGCTGTGTGTTGGTTTTTACATGAAAATCACTCTCCAGGAAGGAATATGGCAGCTGGAAGACACACTTACCATGGTTTTCTTCTCCCCTTCCTATTTCCATCTGTGCCATGGAAATAGGAAGGCCATCCTGCCTGTGGAGATCTCTTGACGCAGTAGGGATTTTTTTTTTAACCACATGGAAAACAGAACTTTTTTGCCCATTTAAGCAGGTGCCACTTATCATCTGGAGACAGAGACAGGAAGGCAAATGGTATTTCAGCATTTGCCTACATACGCGTTAGTTATCCACCCACCAGAGACAGGGCCGCCTGTACAACGAGCCTTCACATGGGTCATGTGTAGCAATTTCTTTTGTCAACTTAGCTGTATTCTTCTGAAACCTTTTCAGGCACAAACCTTTTTTTGACAAATGTACAGAAAACATTAATTTGAGGAGTTGAGTTCATTTTATTTTAACACCTAATACAATTCAAATTTAAAGGATTACTTGCACAAAAAAATAAACACATTTGGTATAAAAATTTATCATCACTTTAACACCTTTTTTTTCCTCTTATGGCCTGCGCCTTCTCTGGAGCAGAAACATATAAAGACTAATGGCACAAGTTTGTTTTATTCTACAGCTTTTTTTTTTTGTTTTTACATACTCAAGTACCCTAGAGGACAACAGCCCGCTGTATACAAGAACCATTTTCTTCAGCCTGCTGAATTAAGTTTCATAAAGAACCAAAGCTATAAAGGCATTTTAAAAACCATTGTCTCATTTTTTTTTTCAGAAGCGCTGACTTTTTGCACCATTTATATACAGTGTTACATAACAGCTCTTGAGTACAGTACATGCAGCAGAATATATCTGTTGAATATAAAATATACATTTAAAATCTTGACTTATTGGAATTTTTTGAAGATTGAATAATTGTAGAATGCCCACTGCTTAGAGAAAATGGTTTGATAGTACAAATGTCTGCATATGTTGGCCACTGGAACAATCCAAGGCTCACTGGAATAGTATCTGTAGCACATCAGTGTGCATAAATAATTTACTTACAATATTAAAACACAACTAGCAAAATCAATAGTTCAAGATCTTATGACTGCTATGGTAACCCTTAAGTGGTTGCAAGGAAGTGTGGTGGGGGTTCCTCCCCCTCCCAAGTCCCCTAATAAAACCTTTAGTATGTGATTTGTTTTCCAGATGAAGAAACCTATTTATGTCTACTGCCTCTTCTCTTCATTGCAGCCGTACACTGTGGACAGTACCACTTCCCTTTCGGTGCTTCTGTCAGTCCAACACACCCATAGTGGAACCACTCAATAGGGCACTATAAAAACAGAGTTAAAGAGAGGGTTTGGGATTTTGTTTTTTTTTTTTGTTTGTTTGTTTTTTTCTGAAACACCTATCACGCTTACAATTCTATGAAAACGAAGCCCGAGTAAAAATCATAGATTTTGCTTTTCACACAAAGTCATGGGACAAAACAAGAAGAGAGGAGGATCTCTCCAATGTATGTCCCTAACATACACTCAATAGACTGAGGAAAGCGATAAAAATTCTAGGAGTAATATATGGACTCACATAATAGAACAAAAGAGGTATGCTGTGCTTCAAAATACTTAGTTTGACAACATTAACTGACACAATAGTAATCTTATCACTCACTTGTTTAAATGTAGCATCTCAGTAGATACATGATTACATTCAACTGTTATTTGAAAACTTTCTTATTTGAAGGTAACAACCGATATTAGTAGTGACACAGCTAAAGGTTCCTAGAAATAAAGGGCATTTTAAAGATGTGAAACCTTCCCAATAAAGGGCAAAGCCTTCTAAAAGAACCTGAACTGCAGAGACAGATGAAAAGTTTCCTGAAGAATGGTTCATCTCATATGCGCATTACTCTAAAAAATTCTACTGTAAAACCAACTCTAAAGGAAAGTAACTCCTGCAAGCAATAGTTACATGCACAAGCCTCTCATGAACCTTTTGATCTTTGATACTTACATCTTGGTTATCACAGCCTACCATTTCACCATAGGACACCTAGTAAGTAAGAAAAAAAAAAAAAAGCTTATTAATAGTTATATGACTAATTAAAAGCAACCAATGTTTTCAAAGGGCTAAAGTTCAAGTTTCTTCCCGTGAGGAGTTTTTTCCATTAACAGCAGCAACAATATTTACATTTTTCTTTTGTTACACAACCCAAAGAACATGTTCACAGCAAATTGATTTTCAAAAAATTCTATGCAGATAAAAGGTATTTCTGCATATTTCATGTTGAATAGAAAAGGTCAGCATTCAAAAGGTGAATGAAGCACATTTTGGTCTAAACAACAGTGTTCAGTACGTTATCAGTCCAGTTTTCAAGATTATGTTGATGTCTGGCATTTCCCTTGCATACATGACAATTTCAAGCACTTTATTGAAAACAAATACTTTGAAGAGAATTACAGAACTCCATAAACTGTAAAAAAAGCCAACAGTGTTAAAAGTGTTTAAAATAAGAAGAGGCATTTTAAAATGCAAGTTTCTCACCCTGTCATTCAGTCTTTCAAGTTTCCGGGTGGCTTTTACACAACTACATTTTTGTTTCATTGTGGTATTTTTTTTTGGTTTGTGGACTACTTTTTTTTTTGCTCTTTTTTTTTTCCCCCAAAGAAAATAGGAGATAGTAGCCAAATTCCTTAATAACTGACTTTTAACTAAATTCACTGTGAACCTGTTCAATTTTGAATTTAATTATTCCTGAAGTCTTCATGAAAAGATTTAAAACTCTCCAGGTATGACACATCACTGGAAAGCTTGCCTGGTTTTAGATTCAACAGCTGAGTTCATTATTCGTATCACCAGTATGTAAATAAAAACAGATCAGAATTTCAAAAGACTGCAAATAGAATGTTTTTAAATTAGCAATCAGAGAAGGAAGTTCAACTACAGCAAAACAGCAACTCTAGCTGTATTTCAGGTTGGAAGCCATCCTTACCTGATTACAAATGCAGTATCGTGGCTCATTTGGATCATAGGTCCAGTCAACCTGGCTATTAGAATCAGACTCTGGTATTACTGCTGTTTGCTGAGACAGTTCTTGTGCCAATGCAGATGAAGAAGAACATGATGACAGAGATGAAGAAGAGGAAGATGATGAGGACTGCTGACTTGAGGATTTGTTGTTGTTTCTGGGAAAAGAAAAAAAAAAAGTGTATTATAATTTAAACTCATTTACTGCCAAGTGAAAGGATCACAAAACAAGTACTTTGTTGACTGAAATACTGCAGTATGTAAATCCCAAAGCATCATTCCCTAACAGATTTCATTCAACAGTTGCAAGAACTGAAATGGACATACTGAAGGCTCTTTGGAAAAGGAAACAAATCTTACCAGCTTACAAGTGCAAGACACGCTATTCTAATCAATGGAATTTAACAGCTTTAAACTGCCAAATTGCTTTAACGAATGTTTTCCTTCACAAAATTTTCCATCTTTCCAGCCTTGGTGTCAAGTCCCCATAAAAACTATGTTACCAATAAAACAGGAATTTACATATAAATAATGTCACGTCATGTACAACAGATAACATTGAATCAGTCATCTTCAAAACACAGTTAATGTTCACTCAGGCATCACCAATCACTCCACAGGAACAGTGCCAGAATACAAATTCTATGCTTTTGCTTATAGGTCAGATCTGACACCCAAGAGATCCATACATGAAAAATGACTAACTGAGCTGTGAACACACACAAATTTCTATGAAGAAAAAACACAAGTCAGCTTAAAAGTATGGGCATTTTGAGACAAACTCTTTCAAGGACAACTTGTGATCGTTGTTACAATGCGTTATGACACTGTTTTGTTTAAGATGTTTTAAAATTTCATTTTAATCAGAAATAAAATTCTTTGTTTCCTGTCCTAGATAGTCAGCCACTGGAAAGTGTTGTTATTATTTGTGAAGTGGCACGAAGCAGATCTCCAGATTATTTCAAAACCATCTACAAACTACTGCATAGTAATTTCCATTTGCTGTCGGCCGTATCTTCTCTCCAGAACACAGAAAAATGAGGCAAGAAACTAGACTACATCACAGATGAAAAAGCAAATCAAGACATTTATTTAAAACCTTAAAGTGAGTTTTCTTGAAGAAAAAGTGAGAGGACAAAAGAAAGCCCTGAACAAAAAAAAGGCCAGCAGGCAATAACTACCTTCTGCTCATACCCCCTCAGATATTAAGTATTGACTACTTCTAATATGACCCATGACTTTTAAAAGAAGGCTTAGCTGTCTTGAAAGGTGTAATTGCAGTCAACAAGTCAGAAAACCTACTTGCTTTTTCTGCCACTTCGTGAATCTGTGGTTGATGAACTTAATGTCTGTGTTAATGTAGATGCCAGAGCTGATGATGAATATCCAGTTGAATCTCTGGACAATGAAAATTCTCTTCCGAGCTGAAAATCATTGTTCTTAAATGCTTCATAGCTGGCTTTTAGACTGGATGTTCGTCTTCCTTCCTTCATCTAAAAGGAATACTGATATTGTATCAGATTACACAGTAGAGCTCTTACAGAAGACATATACCAGGCTGCTGACCGCTAATTATCTGCACAGGTTTATTAGCTACCCTGTTAACAAAATGATGTATAGGAAGTGGTAAAAAGGTGTAAGAAGATCCCACGTGAAAAGCTAGAGAACAATCTGTCCCTTTATGCAAGTTTTACAGGATGAAACTGTGGCATATAACAAGAAGAATAATATGAGAACTGAATCACATCAGCTGAAAGCGATCATGGGAATTCAGATCCAAAAAAAAAAAATCACTAATCTTTCTTCTTAATCAATAGTGGATGGCAGAATGACAAGAATGTTTTGACATTACCTGCGCCGTGGCTTGCACTGCTTGAGCTGCTGCCATGGTAATTGCACCGGCCCCAGATCCTGAAGATAATGAGCCCAGGTTATATGATGCCAATGGTTGAGAAGAGTTTGTATTGTATGCATTGTTTGAAGAGGATGATGAATTACTGTTTCGACACCCTTGATGAACAGAACACATTTATGAAATTCAAAATGAAACTAAATTCCTTTGCATTTTAAGAAGAGTTATATATGACAACCAGTGAAAGAGTGGTATCTCCGTTTATGCATCAGAGCAGTCTGATAATTTGGAAAAAAGTTTAAAAAGTCATTTGACACAGCCAGCATTGGCTTTAAAAAAAAAGAAAAATATTATCCTGTACCTATCCTCATGTGCAAGGAGTCCTTTTAGAAAGTCCCCACGATCATATTCAGCTATCAAAGAACAGATGCAGCTGCTATGTCTATCTCTATATAAACCCAACCTCTGTTGAAATGATGCTGACTACTGTAACTATCAAAAAAAGGTAAGAATTTGACTGCACATCTATACTGTTTCTGAAGTAAAACTTTTAACAATCTTAATTCTAAAAACTAAAAATCACAGTTTTAATGAAAAACCATTTCCATTGGCATCTATGGACTGACAGCTGCTCAAACATAGTTACATTTTATTTGCCATCTCATGTGAAGTTCCTTCAAAAGAAAAATAAAATGGATATGAGGGAGACCGCTTAAATCTGATGAATGGCACTAAATTCCAAAACATGAAGTAGTTTACTTAATATTACCTCTCACAATCTTTTATTTTCAGAAACCATGAAATACCCTAATTTTGAAAATGGGCAGAAAGTTGTGGGGTTTCTTTTATTCACTACTCAAAAAGACTTCTCACCACTTTGAAACAGAAAACAGACCAAAGAATTGTATTTTATTGTAGCTGAATTCCATGTCACACCAACCCTTAAAAAAAAAAGGTAAAAAAAAAAATTTCCCTTACTTTGGAAACTGTTGCATACATTTCTTTTTCCCAAAATAATACTGCATTGATCTCTTATATTGCTACTACTGGCTGAATGAAACTGTACCGTTATCTTCATGCAAGCAGTATAAATAAAAAGAAACAGCTAACATGCAGCTGTTACGTGACAACAAAGCTGATGCACTCCATGGACAACACAGATGAGTAACAATGCCTGCAATTTCTCATATTTTAAATGACTGAAAATCCCAGAGGAAAGGGTATGAGTCTCTGATTTCAAAAGACAGTGAGTCACAGATATAATTGGGTTTCTCTTCTTCCGATTAGAAAGTAATAAAATGCAAGACAATTAAGATTACCTGGTGTATTTTCTTTAGAAGCATCTGAAGTCAGGGTAGATAGAAGAGCTTCAGATTTAAACTTCTTTTCAGGAACATGATCTGTTGTACTATGATGAGAAGATGGATTGTGTTTTCTTTCTAAATGAAAGAAATTAAAGGAATTTAAACATAAAACCTTTTCAGCTTGGAAGTCAAGCTATAACTAGGCATAATAAAACACCACTTTCAACTAATTTCCACCAGCAAAACATTGTGATTTCACGCTTGCACTTCTTTGGAATAGATATTATTTTCATTGCATTATGACTTTTTCTTTCCCCCCAACGTTTGGAGAAAAAGAAAAAAGTTCCGAACGTTTTTTTTTCCTAATATTACTCAACAATAAATAAGGAAACATAAAAAGGGGACATGTTTTTAAGTCTCAAATACTTACTCTCTACTGGAGTGTGAGAATGGGCATGATGGTTATTCACGGGCTGTGATGGCGTATCCAGCTCCAGAGACCCTAAGAAAAAGGTAAAAAAATTAGGAAAATTTCAAAGTCATCATCGGCATGGTTTTGACTTTTAGATACTAAATGAATCTTTATAATATTAACCAAATCACTATTCAATTATATTTATTTTGAGTTGAAACCCTTCCCAAGTACAACCAGGAGCCAGTGAGAAAAATAGTTTTAAAATAAAAATTGGTTACTGCTGCTGTTCAACTGTTGAAATTGAGAAGGTAAATATCAAGGCCAGGAAGGAGAACAAACAACATTGCCCCCAACATACCACTTATTCAAATGAGTGGCACACAAGCTGGTGATGGTTGGAGAATGCTGCACCAGAAGTACTGACAATCTACAGCAATATGAATTGAAAAGATTGTAACAGGTAAACTGTATTAACGAGGCATCTTGTCCCACTGAGTCCATCTTGTCACACCGAGTCAAAGTAGACAAGCACTAGCAATATCTTTCAAGATGATCTAATGTTCAACAGGAAGGGCTTCAGATCTGTATCTAAATTTTCTTAACATTCAAAATACACAGAGCAACAACCCAAAGAAGGACGGGGAAGGGGAAAAAAAAAAAAAGGGAGGGGGAGAGAACAAATACAAGTCTATGTCTAAGAAAACATTTCTTGCAGTATTAGCCATGAGGCTAAACGATGGCAGCTTAGGAGAGACTTTGACCATAAATTTCCGTTAGAACAATATAAAACAGTTTGTGTATCAACCTTTCGCAAAAACATTTTGAACTAGCTGCAATACCTACCACCTTACATCTATACAGAAGACAATTCAAGAAAGTAATTCACACTCATCTTTCAAAATCTGTAGCTTCAACATTTCTTTACCTCTTTCTTTTTCAGTGCTTGCAAAAAGCACATGAGTGTATTGGATTACAAAAGTTTAAAGAAAATTATTCTAGAAGAGGTTCAAAGCATAGGGAGGCATTTTGGCTGAGCTAACATTAATCATGTTATGAATTAGTCCAAAGGGTGCCCTCTGGCGGAACCTCAACAATATGTATTTACTCTGAAAGCTAAAAATGTGAAGATACTTCTGCTTTTTCGTTATTTAAAAAAAAAAAAAACCAACACAACAATGCAACATGCAGTCTGGTATATTTCTAGTTTGAGTTCTTGAAATTCAGCCTACCTACTTCACAAAACACATAGCTCAACTGAAGGTAAAACTGCAGCTGGCATTCCAACTAAAATAAACTAGCCCTTTTCTGTAGTTGCTAGCTCATTAAAAGCAGTTTTCTTTTTGTGCCTGTTATTTGTAATAGCAATTACAAATAAAATATCCAAAACCTCCCAGCTTTTATGACAAAGCCACACACAGTTCAAAGAAAAAGTATTTATTCCTAATCTCCTCGAGTGATTTAGGTTACATTTTGCTATCTTTGGATATGAAAACAGTCACCGCCTCTTAGCTCCAGAATCACAGTAGTTAAGCCAACTTTGAAATTTATCATAATCACATTTGAATTTGATGTCTAAATGCTGATGCGTACAGAAAGGCCAGATTCTTCTACACCAAATTGGCCAAAAAGCTGTCTCATTACATTTTTGTTCACATTCTGAATACCAGCATTGCTGTATTTGTTAAGCATGGAGCTTTCTTACCCAAAAGGCTTCTCCCTCGCTACCCCATTACAAAACAAGATATTCTCTCCTCTTTAAAAAAAAAGAAAACCACTGAGTACCTACCTTTCCTTGACATTCCTCATCTAGAAATAAAATAACGACCCTCCTCAATTTGGTGGCAATCAAGTAGAGTTAGAAATGGTACACTTTCAACTGGGTAGGTGACAAGCTTAGGCTGAAGTACTTGTCTGAATACCCAGTCATTAAAAATAGGTTTAAAGAATTCCGTACTTTACTGAAGCAATTCACAAGTGCAATAATCGTGTGGAAAAAAAGTTATTCTAATTACTCAGTTGTATTTTGACTTCACTGGTAAAAACTAAGGTTGAAACTAAAATTTGAGAATCACTGACTGATTAAAAGTACGCAGGTTAAAACACAATTCTGAAACAAGTGGAAATACTGCCGTCCACTAACAAGAGTATGGCATTTTAATTTTGCAAATCTGTCCAGTTCTTAAAGAAAATTATGCATACTTACGTCTCTCTAGTATCTCTGTAATTCCAGCATTATCTGCTTCAAGTTCCATTTTAAATTTAGCGAGTTCCTGGTCCAATTTTCTCAAATGACGGTCTACCTGTTTTTGAAACAAAGCAACAATAAATAGCATCCAGTTCTGGAACACGAATATCTACATCCTTAATCTCAGGCTTGTTAAATATTTCCCTTCCAGCAATTCTCTGCCATGCAGCACCAAGCACGTATGAAAACGCACAGAAGCGTAACTTCTCATTCGCCTACATTACCTTAACTCAGCAGAGATACTAGAGTTAACACCAAGCTAGCGCTGCTGCTCCTAAACTCCATAGTTAATCACAGGATACTATAAGGCTGCATACTGGCTCAGCAGCTAGAAGCCCTTCTCTTACTGTAGGCAATGTTCCAAGATACAACATTAAGTATTTCTTCTGAGGAAAAAGATGAAGAGGACTTTGCGGTGTTGCGGGTACGTGTATAGCAAGGGAAAGACAAAGAACAGTACATGACATCCTCTTTAGAAGAGGTTGGGCTGCATTGGGGAAATTGCAAGTTTACCAAATTGCAATTTGTATGCCACTATACGCATGAGGAAGCTTAAATACTGTGTAAAGGCGTCCCTAAACTGAAAGTGTAAAGACTCCTGTGCATTTGAGTAAACTATGACATGCTGTTGGGTACTGAAAATTAACAAAAAAAAAAATCAATTTGAACTTAGTATCATGGAAACAAACACTATGTTCCAAATGCCTTCTTCATCTGTAGTCATCCAGCCGCACGTACCCGTCTCTAAACTATTAAAAATTGAAGAGGTTTTTGCAGTTACCAGCTAACCAAAAAAGAGACGGTAAGCTCCAACTCTTGGAACTAACTTTTGGTTAGCTGAAATGAAACTAAAGCAGACAAGAAATAGCTGTTTTATGTCTATTTTAGTGCAGTCTGACTTGCAGGTTCTGTTCTCTGAGAAAATGTAAAATAAATACACTTAAAATTCAAAATCCACTTGCTATGAAGAAGAGTAACTTGCTCACGGTCTCTTTTCAGAAAAAAATAAAACGAAATCAACTGCACGAAAGCCTTATGACTTGTAAAAGTATTTCTGTATGCTTTGTATTTAAGTGACATTTACTACCCAAAGCAACAAAATTCTTAAAAGTCAGTAAAATATTAAATGTTTTTTGTCACAAGCAAAAATATCTTTGTGTAGCTGACATAACCGTACAGGTAGCACAGCTGTAGTGCTTATCAAAATGCTTAGAGCGCCTTAGGGCATAAATTTAGCTAATTCACCACAAGACTTCCATCCACTTACCAAATCATATATTTGATTAGCCAGTTGCACTTTTTCATCTGCATCTTCCAAAGCCTTATAATAATCCTGTTATAAAGAGAATTTTTTAAAAAATTATGAATGTAACTGAATTAATATCAGTCATTTTAAGCTATTGTTATCCGGCACAAACTGTAAGTTAAAAGGAGAAATTCAAGTCAGTTTTCACAAAGACTGTGAAACTCTACTGTAAATAACAATCAGCTTAATATTAAATGAGAGGTATGATGCTTATCAGTTTATTGTTTGTGCCTTAGAAAAAGCCAAACTACAAGATGTGGACACTTCCTCCTACATTTAGATTTAGATTTCTGCAAGAAACGCTACAAGAAAAGAAACAGTCTTGGATTTATTTTATATGACACAGCATAAGGTTATGGACTCAAAATGAGATGATGTCTTTTACTTCATATGGACCTTTAGGACCACTGCAGATACTACTGCCCTTCAAAAATTATGCTGAACAGTCCTGTGAAGGAAGGCCTTTCCAGCACTGTAATTAAACAGAAGTAATGATGTATATGGTTTATAGTTTAAATGATTTTAAAATACACTTATGTAACTCATAAGTGTATTATAAAATAATTTGACTAAAGCAATCCAATTTTAAAGTCTGTTCTAACGAATGAAATACACAGACAAAAGTTCTTTTTTAAAAAAAAAGTATGTTTATACATGTTTTTACTCTAGATTTAAACAGGTTTAAGTGCCTTTTTATTCTCAATTTCCACTGAAGAGTATCTAGCTTAGGCGAAAACTACATGAAATTTTGGTTCAACTAAAGTCAAAGGCAAATTTTTAATTTACTCTTGTGAAGTCAGACCTTTCACTGTTTCTTTTCTTTAAATATAGAAATCCATTTGTATTAATTAAGGAAAAAAACACACCCTTGGCCAAATAAGGGGCTGAAGTAGCAAGTGTAGGAGACTACAAAGGAGTTTCTCCTGACAAAACTGATGGACTACCTTGCTAACAATACCACTGCCAATGCATGAGTGTTGAAGGATAAAACAAAACAGATCCATCTTCTTATTCCTCCCCCCCTAAAGCTACATATAACATATGTATAACATATACAAGGACACAGGCAGAATCACAGGAAATGCTGAAGCTAAGCTTGAAGAATATCCTAAAGCAAATTAACTTATGCAACTTCATGTCACATAAGCAGAAACAAGAAGTCTGAGCTGAAAATGTAGTTCCTAGTTTCCTCACTATTTCAGGATCATAATTTTTAAAATTCTAGCAAATACTGAGTAAAACTTGAGAGAAATGCTTGATCAAAGAAACCTTTCAGTCATTTTTCTCCTCCAAGGTAGTTCTATCCATCTCTGTGAAAGCCCAAGGGAAGTCACAGTTCTGAACGCTTGAGATTCCATCAATCATAAGCTATTTTTTCCTAAGGTTATCTTTGTTTGCAAAAGAAAAATGTGACCCACTCCTGTGATATCCTTACTTTTTTGATTGATGTCATTTGTTCTTCTCTCCATTCAGGTTTGTTTTTCTTTGCGTTCATAAAAAATTCATTTACCCTCTGCTCAAGCTGATCCATTGCATCTGTAGCACAGGAAAAGATTAAGATAAATGTTATCTTCTCATGTACATAAACATGATGAAATAAGGTGGAATTTTTTTCTTAAACAAAGTTGACAGGACTGAGGTGCAAACTTTCAGAAAGGAAAAATAAAAACAACCCCAAAACAACCAAGTGACAGTGGACAGAGGAGGGAAATATTTACCTTCATTTCCAAGAAGCAGAATTGCATTCTGGTAGGATTCTCATCAAGGCTCTTGTGCTCTCCAGCATTGGACAGGCAGGACTCCAAGTTCTAAAGGTTTTTTGTCCCTAAGAGCAGTGGTAGTGACTTAAAGTACGACCCAAACTCCTCACCCAGGGCTCTAGACTGCTGACTTTGGAACATTCTAGCCAGTTACAAACTGAGCAGGAAACAAAATGTTCTCCTAAGAGAAACAGTCAAATACAAAACCAAATAATTGAAAAAATTAGTGCCTCAAAAAGGTAGAGCAACTAAAGAGTCAAGTCACTGCCTTCAAGTCACCTCTCCATTGTATGCTAGGAACGGCAAGGGCAAATTGAAAGCACTCACAAAGTGATACCCCCCACCCCCCCCGCCCCCGAGTAGCACTAACACATAAATGCACTGGTGAAATACTATTTGGACAGGATTCTTGGAATTGAGAAATACTGTAAGCGAAAAAATAAAGCCACCAATTCTCTTATATTAACTATCATAGGAAAGGAAAGCGTCAACTACAAGTTATTTGTTCTGTTGTTTATTGAGACAGGAACAGGGATTCCCTTCCCTTTCCCTCCGCCCTCCTGCAAAAAAAAAACCAAAACCCACTGAGTTTACTATTTTAACAGCTAGACACTTGTGCATGCAACAGCTTGCATATTTCCAAAAACATGCAGCTGCCTCAGTCGAACTAGCTTTGACAGCCTTGCTAATCTCAGGAGAGATGATAGCATTGGAAATTTTTTCACAGCACTCTTAGCGGTTCTGTCCAGATAGCAGTTTCACATTAAACATGACAATGCGCCAAATACCTATAGACTTCAGGCTCTGGATGTAAAACATATAAGATACTTTCCAAAAACCACCATTAAAACTGGATCGCATGATGGCCAACATCTCTTACGAAAAAACAACCAAACCAAAAAACCAGTGAATGAACTAGTTCAGGAAACCCATGAATCCCCAAGTACGATTAACTCTTCAAACCCAATGGAGCCCATAGTTTTTCTCACCCTTTGAAAATTCACAACTAGAATTAACTGTCCACATAAAGAACCAAAAATAATTCATACTAAATGATCAAAAACATTCATTGATTTTCCCTATGCTGGGAACATCCAGCATCAAAACCAACAGGAACCTAACAACTGACCGGACAGAGCACAATTAATCCCAAGCCAGAACAGCTGTGACGTAGCCTCACATCAACTTTATTTAGACCCAGACAAACAAAGCAGTCAGTTTTGGTGTAAAACAGGTTAAAGATGGGAGAATCTATCCAATGAGCATTTTCCACTTACACTGTGTTATTCAGGGAGAAGATTAGGAAGCCTGAGCAGCAAGCAAGCAGCACACGCTTTATGTGGAGGCTTCTAAAAGCTTTGTTCTTTGACCAAATGACTATAATTTGGGTCCATAAAGCCAACAGACAAAATGTTCTATCTCCTACTCCCAGAGTGCAAACAGCGAGATGATAATTATTCTAATGGCTCCATAGACAAGAAAAGAAAAAAAAAAAAATCTTTCCTCTTTACTTTTTATTGAGGACACCTAAAGGGGAATGCAAGTCAGATCTATTAAATTATATCAGAAGTTCTCTCTGGTACACCCAAGTTCCTTTACCTTTTCTCCCCCCCTACCTTTTTAATTCAACTGTGATACTATATTCTGAGATACTAATTTCTTAGATCAGAGTTCCCAAGAGAGTTGCCAGAAATTCAATTAGGAGAGAGGCCTTTTTCCAGAGCTTGACATTTTAACATGGAGGCCTGATAATCTATGATTTGAACTTAAATAGAGAGACACATTTTATGCTCCATGTAGAGCTCACTTAAAGCTCAAGAGACAGGTCACAACTCAGATGGTCTTCACTCTTCGCACAGCAGCTTTATCAGGACATACAGTAGGTACAGCTGGTTTATTATTTCTTACAACAACAAACAGCAGCACCTGCCCCATTAGATGCCCATGTGGTCCAAATAGGACAGAATATAAAGTCAACATTGACTCTAAAACACAGCAGTACTGTCATCTCTGAATTACAACTCATGTAGGTTTCTGGGACAGCATCACTCAACAAAGTACTGTTTTGAAGTACTTCAGAGACGCTGAATCTTCACAGCAAGTCACTATGTCATAGCATGAGAACAACCTCCAGGTCTGCATGTAGTATTCAGTGGGCAGTTTGGCAACTTACATTGAAGAGATGCTATTACAGAAGTTTCATAACTGTCTTTGGACCCTTTGTCACTCATTGTGCAGGAATAACAGAAGTACCAAGGTCTGAGAGAATTTTTCTCCGGGCCTAAGGTTGGTCTTACTATACAATATTCAGTGTTACTTGCTATTTCCAGTAATACAATATGGAGTGTTATTTGCCACTTCCAGTTAAAGCAGAGGAAATGACATTACTGCAACCTTGGCAGTGCTAGTTGGCTCAGTTCTGAAACGCACTTCAGAAAAACTACTAGCTTCTTTGCCTCCCTACTGAATAGAAATAAGATTTGTCAACATACTCAGAACTACCTAAATCAGTGAGCTGCTCACTCCCTCTCCTGGTGCTCCCTAGTGATACTTGCTTCAGAGGTATTATCTCCCATGAGCCATTGCTCTGTTCCCACAACTTTAAGCACTGAACCCAAGACAGCACTTCGGCCTCAGTATACCTAAAAAATCCAATAGCCAGTTCAACACGTGTCAGTCTGTTAAACAGACCTGCTGGGTCCACTAAAGTAAATACCCAAGGGAAAGCCAGAGACTGCACTTCAACGCAACTATTGTTTTCAAGAACCGTGCTCCCCAGTAGTGTTGCATTTTGTATTCCTGTATGGCATTCACTTGTTATTTCAACCCTCACCCTTTCTCCTGTTCTTTACAATAGTCTGACATCCTGTATTGATGATTCCCCTCATCTTTTGTATAATAAGTTCCATTAACAAAGACCTTTGCATCACAGCTATAGATGTACATAATTGTGTGTTAAATGACACCACCACCTAACCAGGTGTTATGGGACGCCCAAGTCCCAGGTAAGATTGCATTAGAAAAGATGAAAAGGCAATGCATCCTGAAAAGAGCAGGAGGCAGTGCATTATATCAGGATATAATCAGAGATATACAACATGATTTACAACGAAACCTAACGCAGACTGTGTATTTGGTTACGTATCTACTAGGGCACATGAGGCTATGCAAAAAGTGCCTTCATATACACTACTAGTAGAGCAGCTGGCTGGAAAGTTTCAGAGACAGCATGCCGCTGCCTGCTGAAGGAGCGGGACATAACTCGTGTTCCAAACCACCATCACTGCTCTTAGGGATCAAAAATCTAAAGAGTTTGGGACGTGCCACCGAAAATGCCTTTGGGAGCAGCACAAGCCCAGGAGCGAAACTCCTGTAAGATCCTACTTGCGCCGAGACTCTCCTGCGGGCCGCGGGCGGGGGCCGGGGCGGGCCCGCAGCTCGGCGGGGCCGCGTCT
>NW_009648043.1:6307668-6314377 GCF_000708025.1 Charadrius vociferus
GGCTGCCGGCCCGCCGGAGGGGGCCCCAGCCCGAGCGCCGCGCCTCTGGCGGAGAGCGGGGAAAAACGCGCGGCTTTTCGATCGGGCTTCATGCTCTTGGTTGTTTTTGCGTTATTTTAAACGCGCACAGCTGGTAATAGTGCATAGAAAGCATAAGAAAATTACTCTTAATTTCTGCATCAATAACACGGGTAGTCAGAAAGCTACGGGCACGCGAGAGCCTGAACTGCTGCGGGCTGCTCAGAGTAGGAAAATAAATTAACGATAGGGATTGCAATCCAGTTACAACGCTTCTTATGGTAATTTATTTATAAATGTTTGGACCTGAATTTTTTTCATTCTATTCCAGTCCCCCAAATAGTTACTTCATCACTGGTTTATCACTCTTGCTGGAATCATAGATGGATGCTTTTATCCAGATGTGTTTTTTTGACAGGGAAAGGAGTTTTTAGGGCTGCTTGATGCCAGGTGTAGGTACAGGAGCAGAAGAGCTGCGGTAGCAGAACAAGCTCGCTTTCCACACCCTGTCCTTGTCGTGTTCCCACCTGTGCTATACTCATCCGAGGGAGGAAAGAAAGTGTATGCTTAAGGCAAGCCTGAGTAAAAACCCACATGGGAGGTTTGTGAGTGTCAGTACCAATGGAAAATGGCATTCTTTTCTCATGCTTTAAGTTCATAAATTGTGAGTAGTTCACTAACAGTGACTGAATTTTGGGAAGTGAAGCATAAATTCTGTATGTAGCCTTTATGAAGACTGATGTTAGCTATGTCTCGAATACATAAGGCATAGCTAACTATTTTTTTTTTAATTCCTATGTCATTACGGATGGAAAAAAAAAAAAGGTATAACTCAACTTAGTGAAAAAAACACTGTGCCAAAGTGGTCACTTCCCACACTCATTCCATCATTAGCCATGTGGTCTGTACTGCCGAAACAGAATTGCCAACTAGTTTCACACATACCAATGAACAGTTTTCAGAGGGTCATTAAGCTCAGTTATAGTGGAAAGAATCTGTATACTATTGCTCATACATGTACGACTTACGACACACTGGTGTAAGAATGACAATATTTTTGAAGTTTTGTGTGAGAAATTGCTTGGCCCCATCTTGTTATGCAGAAGACAAGATTGACACTTCCTGGGAAGAGAAATGCCTTCAATTTTATTGAAGTTTGATTCAGCAAGAGAACTTGCCTATGCAAAAGCACAGCAAAGTAATGATGTCCTATATTCATTAAGATAAAAGCCAGGCGAATTTAGGGAAATCTGAATAGATGGGGTCACTTTTTTTTATGTTCAGTGGTGGCTTTAATGTTTTTTTAAGAAGTAAATTTGTTGTAGATGTGTTTGGAAGCACATTTCATGGAGCAGAAGGTTAAAAGAACAGTATTGTACCTAAACAGTGTACAAAGATCCCACTGTTAGAGCCGCAACTGAAACACAATCATACAATAAGTTCTTACCATTTGCTTCACAACCAAAATCCTACGACAACCAGGGCATTGGGACCTTGTGACTTCTCCAATGCTCCAGTGTTCATGAGTTTGCCACATTCTCATCTTTGCAAGCTTGGGGATAGCCAGCAAAATCCTCACTGAGTGTTATCGTGCAAGGGTGTTTTCATCTAGTGCCTGCCTGTTGTGGTGCCCAGATCAAGCAAACCAAGAAACGCAGCTCTTGGGGCTGTGTCTCAGTCATTGCCTTTAGTAATAGCATGTGTGCTGTCTGCCTTGGGGGAAAGGGAAAATGAAACCCAGGCATGCCAACAGAATGACAGAGACACAATGCCAGCGGGGCTGGCCGCTGTCTTCAAGGTAGGAATGCCACCCTTTATGTTTCATGCTTTATTGGAGCATGTGAGAGGCTTTTATAAAAATAGGAACCTGCTTCAAAAATTGTTCTTTGTAGTGCTTTACAGCAGGGAGTGGGAAGGGATTATGTAGTAGAATACAAATGAAAATACAACTCAACTTTGTTCAGTATCTATCGAAAAGCAAACCGGAACTTATTTATCTAGCTGTAGTCTTCTTCAGTATAATTTTTTTTTAGACAGGTGGAGGAACTGTTACATTTTTTCATTTCTGCCAATGTTAATTCATATTGTATAGTCAAAGGAGTAGCCACACCAACTTCAGTGGGATCGTGTGTGTAAGAGCTGCTTATCATGACATACTGATGGAACTCGGCTTAAACTGACATTTGAGAAGTGATTATCCACTCAGACCACAAAAAAAACCCACCCTATTTTTACAATGGAAAACTTCTCGTTGTGTATAAATGTAAAGAATTAACTCTATTGATTAACTCAACATTTAGAACAGCCTAATTAGAACAGTTCCTGATAAGGAAACATGGATTAATGACAGTGTTTATTGGGATGCAAATAAAGTGAAAAAGAACTAAACACCAACCGTGAACTCAAGGTAAAAATAAATTCAATTTGTGAATTCCAATCAACATTGCTCAAAAAACTTCTGTACAGCAAGAGAAGTGCTTAGCACAGAGAAAGGAAGGGAGGCCACAGGAGCTGCTGTTTTCTCCTGTTGATATAGCATTATTAATGTTGATGGCATTTCTCCAGCAAATGTTTCACATAAATCATGCATCATCACTTGTGACAGAATGATGGCATGAAGGAGTATTACAGTTGCCCTGTGATCTACCTAAAGCTAATTGCTTGCATGGGTTTCATTAGTTTTCAACTGACAGGAAAAAAAACTGATTAAAAACATGGATTTATGTTCTGATTTACACTTCTCAGATGGGGTTAAGGCTTTTAAATCTTCTCCCTCTCTTCTGTCCTTACCCATTCCAGATCTCTGTAATGTCCTTTTTCTATTATTCTAATTTCTTCTATCTCTACCCATGTGTAGGATTGTTTGCCATGTCTCTAGCTCCATCATTTCCATCTTTGTATTCCACCTGCTATCAATCTATTGGTCCTTCCCTTTCCTTGTTCCTTCCAGATCTGTTCTGTCTTCCAAGATGTGTGATTTCCAGGGCTTTCTGTACCCATTTAGAAGTCTCAGAGTTGCATATTTTCTTCAGTACTCTGATTTTTAACTCTTCTCTAATCCAGTGTTTCCAGACCTACAGCCCTTGTGTTTTGTTTCTGTGTTTCCAAGAAGGACACGTTTCTAATGCTTTGACTGGGAAAAGTCAGGAAGGACCTGCCCAGCCCATCCCCAGATTGACGCTCCAGGTCTCAGCTACTGCTGGTAACTTCCTGTGCTTCGATTTCGCGTAAGGGAGCCTCGCTGCCCATTACACACATAGATCACTGACGTATGGAGTGCAGAAAGCAAAGCCTGTCTGCTCCTGAGGGCTCGCCTGCTCTCACAGAAGATCTCAAAGACACGGAGACAGCTAAGTGGTACCAGGCAGCGGTGCAACACACCCTACGTGCAACTACAAGCCTGGGTAGCTCTCACGCTACGAGAAATGAGCATTTCACTTTTCTTTGGCACCTGCCACTGCTGCACTTCAGCAGTCCTGTCTGGCGGGCCAGAATCCATTCACCACGGTGCACTGCTGTGAGCATGTGTTGTCAATCGCAGCATTCCTAGCAGTTTTGTCTGCCAGTGTCAGCATCAGGCCTGCTGGTCTCCTCACATGCTTTCAACTTTTTTTATTATAATTCCTCCTCACTTCCTGGTTGTTGCCTGCTATTTTTCTGCTGTTGCTGCTGTTTTTCCATTCTTTCCAGTCCTCCCAGTCTCACAGGCCAGCTGTCCCTCCCAGCTGCCATGGACCCCACCGTCTCCCATATTCCACCCCTTCTGCTGCTGCAGGGGCATCACCCACAGCATCCTTCTCCCTCTGCAGGAAATAACTATGATTCCTGCTGTACTACACACCATGGCTATTGGAGGACATTAGTTAAATAACTAAATTGTCTTGAGACTGAGCAGCATGTAAGGGTTACAGCATGATCGTATTTGTTCTGGGCAATCAACTTTATGTAATGGGAAACTCCATCCAAAGCCGGATCCTAGGAAAAAGCTGGGCGAGACTATCAAATACATAATGTTACCCTTGTCTAGTGCAGTGCTGTGCAGAAACTTCACACTTCCATGAAATGATCCTCAAAAGGGCAAATTTGGCCCACAAGTATTGTGGCTGGATGGTAATCTATCTGAGAAATCACTTTGCTTTTCTACTTATTGCAAACTCTTTCAAATTCTGAGATTCCCATTCTTATTTCTGGAAAAAATCCATGACCCCAGATAATTAATTTGCTTTAACAGTCAACAGGAAAATGGAACGGCCATTTATCTTTCAGCTTGACTTTGTGTACAGACTCAGGCAATTACATCTTCATCTTTTAGTTAATTTTATCTGTTACAGACTCAGTTAAATTTACTTGCAGATTTCAGTTATTTCCTGAAAGTCTGCAGGATATGAGCAACTGCTGTTTATATATTAATCACTGAAATGTTTTATCCTGACTTCCTAAGGAAATAAAGCTTATATGAGCAATCCATATGTTTGTGTGCATACTTCTTTATCTGTCCTTTCACTCTGCCCTGTCTCTATTGAATTAATTGACCATTTCAACCTATCTGAAAAAAAAAAATGTTTTTCTTTTAGAGATGAGTTGTATAATCCTTAAATGTTGTGTTGTCCCTAATAGTTTTGGATTTTTTTCTTCCTTTCACTGAGGCAAAGGTTGCAGTATGAACCTGCCATCTATTAGACTCAAGAAAATCCACACACGAGAGCAATGAGTTCGTCAACCAGGGAAAAAGCTTCAGTTGTTGAACATAACTTATTGAGCACTCTTGTAAGCCACAAATGCACAAAGGAACCAACTTAAGCGGTTTTGCGGCTCAGAGAATGTCTGGTTTTGTTGGCTTGATGGTCTTAAAATCCTGAATGCTGGGTCACACGGCATGCATGGGAATAAAGTTTGAAAATAATTATTTTAATGATTATTTAAACGCTTCTAGTAAATTTTTAAGTTTCAAATGCCATTAGCTGATGATCTGTAACGAAAGATATTTCTTGCCTTTTTACAATTGTCAGATTTACAATCATACTTTTTTCCATGAGGTCAGCACATTCTCGTGGCTGGAAGAGGTCCATATCTGCTAGCTTTCCAGCAAGGAATGCTCTACATGGCTGCTACGACATCAGTGGCACAGAATAATGTGGGATATGACACCGTCTATCCCCTATGCTGCTCAGAAGATGTGTCCTCTGGAGAGCTGAGATCTGCAGATGGAGCAGGTAAAAAAGAAAAAAAGCTGCAAATTAGGAGATGACAATGCAGTTGTATTGTCCTCCACCCAAATTCATGCCCTTGTAGCCTCCTTTGTCCCTGGAGCAAATTCAAAGAAGTTGAAAGCAGCAGCAGGGGAAGGAAATGCTCTGAGAAATTTGCCAAAATAGTGACATTATGATTGACTGAAGGAGTGCAGCTGCCACAGGAGAGGATGCAGACTTTGAGGGCGGGCATGAATCTTCACTGCTCCTGGGCATACACTGTCAGATACATGAGGATAACCGAGAAATCACCTTCTTCTCCGTGATCATTAAGCAAGAGCTGTGCAGAGATTACAGCACCCGAGAATCCAGAGTTCAGACTCAGAGGAGTTGCAGGACAGGACAGATCTTGTGACAGAATGCAAATACTGTAACTTTTTACAAAGGGAGAGAAGACCTACTGGAATTTAGCACAAAATACGGGTCTGCCTTTTTGCTGTGATAATGTTAGGCAAAGCTTGGGGAAAAAAAGCAAGAAGAACTGAATTTCTTGAAATTTTATTACTGGATGTATTCAAGGTGGTATTAACATCGTAGCTGTGATGCTCTAAGGATATAATCAGGTGATCTTTCTGGGGAAGCTAATTTATATGATAATTATTTTGTTAGAGATGTATACAAGTGATGAAAATACAGGCAATTTGGAGAGCATATAAGCTTTTCTTGGAGAGCACATAAGCTCTTCTCCAGCTGTCCTGTTGACATTTTTTTGTGTTATGTTTTTAACCGTTACAAATGTTTCCCATGATTTAAACATACCTGTTTTATATATCCTCGGTCAAATTTGCAACACAAAAATATATCTGCTTAGCTTACAAATGAACTAATATTATTCCCTACTGACTTGCATCAGCTTACTTTAAGGTTATTATTGTTTATAATTTTTGTTCTCAAATGCAAATTCATGGTCCCACATGTGGTGAGCCCTGTCACTTTAGTTACTACAGAAATAAAGAATAAAAGGTGGCCACCAGCTAAGTTAATACCTAATTTATTTTTCATCTCACGCGTTGGTGGAGTAACCTTACCATATTTTTAGATGACTTCTAAAGGTTTGCAATCAGCATATAGTGTAATGATGTAACAAATTACCTAATGTTTGCATAAATGCAAAAATCCTTAATGTAAGCATGCCCAAGGTTATTTGAAATTGCATTGCGAAAACAGAACAGGCGCTAAGTCCCATTTTAGAAGGATTAATCTTGTTTCAAGTTTTCAGACGTGTCCACAATTCTTATGTATTTCAAGGCCAATTCTTTCCAAAAAAGAAACCTAAATCTTAAATGTGCAATATTCTTTTATTTTAGTGCACACGGAGAGTTCCCCTGTTAGACATCCACCTTGTGACAGTATTGTACTTCAGCAAAATATGAAGAGAGTTACGCAGTCACTTTGGACTTAACTGGCATAATATTAGTTGGCATTCATTGCAATGAACAGCG
>NW_009648043.1:6314420-6317216 GCF_000708025.1 Charadrius vociferus
GGTGATCTTACTCACAAAAGAGTTAATTTTGATGAAGAGGTTCTAATTGAAAGATTTTCCAGCTCTCATTTTCATGCATGTTGGTTGCGGAGCTCTCTGATCTTTTACATTTGTGTGTGTTTTGCCCATTAAATTTGTTGGTATCACAGAAGTTATAAGAATTAAGGGCTTTGCCAGAAAAGAGAGCTACTTCATGGGAGGCCACAAGTTGAATATGCAGCATGTCAGCAACTCTAGCTAATGTGGCAGGGGCACATATTTTTATTAAGAAAAGAACTCCTTATTGTTAAATAACTGTCAATAATTTTTAAGGAAAGTAATAAAATTACTGCATTTTTTACCCCAATTCAATTTGAAAACAAAAAGTAAGGGTTTTTTCCCCATTCCCGAGAAATCCTGTATTCTACTCAGTTACAATCTCAGATCTTCTCCGCTTTTCGCTGTCTCTGCCATTAAAGATTAATGTAAAACACTTGGGAATGCAGCTGACTGGGAATTCTTCAATAAAGCAATTTTTTTAGCTGGAAAATACTCATTCACTGTATGCTAAGCCAGTTGAAAGAACCTCGGTGCTTCAACAGGACTTTTACTGAAATGCAAAGCTCAAAGAGAGCGAGAGGTATAATAGGTAATAGCCTTGCGATCGTGAAACTGTCTTGGGAGATAAACAGCAAATTCAGGAGTCTCTTCTGCTTGTTTAGGTGTTGGGCCTGAGATTTTTTCTTCTTGATCTTAACTCAGTCCCCTGACTGCTAGGTGTAAGAGAAACCACTATAGAGCTAGTCTAATGATTATTCTCTGTATCTGGGATGTTGGGTACCCAGCTTCACAGCTTTGTTGCAGAGAATTTAAACAAAATGTACAAATACGAAAAGTCATAATCCATCTCTAGCTTAGGCAAACCACTGCAGAGTTGATTTCCTGGTGGCTGGTGCAGATTTCTGGGACAGGGAGGAATGGCAGACCTGCAGACTGAACCTGAATCTTTCACATTCTAGGTAAATTCCTCTCACTGTCAGACTATAATCTGTGCATCCATAATATTGAAAGGGTTTAGTTATTGGGCATCTTTCACCAACAGAGGACAGATTTAATAAAAAATATTTATGATTATACACGATGATAAACACACATTATTTTAGTTTGACTGTGATTGTATTTATATCCTGATATCATTAAGAATGACTTGTTAGCAGTGAAATCTTGTACTCTATGATTGACAATGTTCTGTATACAGAAGGGGAGATTCTCACTTGAAAAAATTGACAGAAAACTTGAAGTTTATATACCTTCCAAGACAGTTTCGAGAAAAATCCAATGGCCTCTGAATTTTTTGTATAAGGTAGAATCTTAAAACCATCAGGTAACACTACACATCTCTCTACTCAGCTCTTGTGAGACCCCACCTGGAGAATTGTGTACAGCTCTGGAGCCCCCAACATAAGAAGGACATGGACCTGTTGGAGCGGGTCCAGAGGAGGGCCATGAAGATGATCAGAGGGCTGGAGCACCTCTCCTGTGAGGACAGGCTGAGAGAGTTGGGGTTGTTCAGCCTGGAGAAGAGAAGGCATAGGGGAGACCTTATAGCAGCTTTCCAGTACCTAAAGAGGGACTCTTCATCAGGGAGTGTAGCGATAGGATAAGGGGTAATGGTTTTAAACTGAAAGAGGATAGATTGAGATTAGTTGTTAGGAAGAAATTCTTTACTCTGAGGGTGGTGAGACACTGGAACAGGTAGCCCAAGGAAGTTGTGGATGTCCCATCCCTGGAAGCGTTCCAGACCAGGCTGGATGGGGCTTTGAGCAATCTGATCTAGTGGAAGGTGTCCCTGCCCATGGCAGGGGGGTTGGACTAGATGATCTTTACGGTCCCTTCTAACTCTAACCATTCTATGATTCTATGAACACAATGTTGTAATTTTATAACAAAATTTGCCTGCTAATGAACTTAGTAACAGATAAGTATTGCTAAAAATAGAAACAGGTATTAATTCCTTTTTATCATGAATGTCAACATTTCTTTGCTGTGATCACATAGAGTCATAGAATCATAGAGTGGTTTAGGTTGGAAAGGACTTTGAAGATCACTGAGTTCAAACCCCCCTGCCATAGACAGGGACACCTCCCACTAGACCAGGTTGCCCAAGGCCACGTCCAGCCTGGCCTTGAACACCTCCAGGGATGGGGCCTCAACAACCTCTCTGGGCAACCTGTTCCAGTGCCTTACAATCCTCAAAGTAAAAAATTTCTTCCTAATGTTTAATCTAAACCTGCCCTCTTCCAGTTTAAAGCCATTCCCCATCATCATATCACTACATGCCCTAGTAAAAAGTCCTTCCCCAGCTCTCCTGTAGACCCCCTTTAGGGACTGGAAGGCCGCAACAAGATCTCCTCGAAGCTTTCTCTTCTCCAGGCTGAACACCTTACAATCCTCAAAGTAAAAAATTTCTTCCTAATGTTTAATCTAAACCTGCCCTCTTCCAGTTTAAAGCCATTCCCCATCATCATATCACTACATGCCCTAGTAAAAAGTCCTTCCCCAGCTCTCCTGTAGACCCCCTTTAGGGACTGGAAGGCCGCAACAAGATCTCCTCGAAGCTTTCTCTTCTCCAGGCTGAACAGCCCCAGCTCTCTCAGCCTCCCCTCATAGAAGAGGTGCTCCAGCCCTCGGATCATCCTCGTGGCTCTCCTCTGGACATGCTCCAGCAGGTCCATGTCCTTCTTACGTTGGGGACTCCAGAGCTGGATGCAGTACTCCAGGTGGGGTCTCACAAGAGTGGAGTAGAGGGGCAGAATC
>NW_009648043.1:6317347-6333981 GCF_000708025.1 Charadrius vociferus
CAACAAAGATGTTGAACAGTACAGGTCCCAGCACCGACCCCTGAGGAGTGTCACTCATCACCTCTCTCCACTTGGACATCGAGCCGTTGACCACAACTCTTTGAGTGCGACCGTCCAGCCAGTTCTTTATCCACCAAGTTGTCCATTTGTTGAATCCATGTCTCTTCAATTTAGAGACCAGGATATTGTGTGGGACAGTGTCAAATGGTTTGCTCAAGTTCAGGTAGATGACATCCATTGATTTTCCCTTGTCCGCTGCCGTTGTAACGCCTTTGTAGAAGGCCACCAAATTTGCTAGGTGTGACTTGCTTTTGGTGAAGCCATGCTGGCTGTCACCAAGCTCCTCCTTGTTTTCTATGTGCCTCAGCAGAGTTTCCAGGAGGATCTGCTCCATGATCTTGCCAGGCACAGAGGTGAGACTGACTGGCCTGTAGTTCCCTGGGTCTTCCTTCTTCCCCTTTTTGAAAATAGGGGTTATGTTTCCCTTTTTCCAGTTGGCAGGAACCTTGCCAGACCACCACGACTTCTCAAATATGATGGCTAGTGGCTTAGCGACTTCATCTGCCAGTTCCCTCAGGACCCGCGGATGTATCTCATCAGGTCCCATGGACTTGTGCACCTTCATGTTCCTCAGGTGGTCTTGCACTTGATCTTCACTTACAGTGGGCGGTTCTTCACTTTCCCAATCCTCGCCTTTGCATTCTGTGTCATGGGCAGTGTGGCTGCAGTCCTTGCCAGTGAAGACTGAGGCAAAAAAGTCATTGAGGACCTCAGCTCTGTCTCTGTCCCGGGTAACCAGTTCTTGCATTTCCTTCCGGAGAGGGCCCACATTTTCCCTAGTCTTTCTTTTCTCGCTGACATACTTAAAGAAGGATTTTTTGTTTGTCTTAATGTCCCTGGCCAGATTTAGTTCTAGCTGGGCTTTAGCTTTAGCATGTAGAAGCAAAGTTTTACTGAGGAATGCTTATAAGAAAATGAAGGAATTAGATGACCCGCTGAAAACTAAGGACAGAGAACATGAGATGTCAGTATGAGAAGTAAAGGAAGCATGGAAAAACTTACAGTGAGGACCTCCAAGTAGCCTTAAGATTTGTCTAGCAGAATTCAGGTTGCACAAAATAAAAGGGCACAAAATCCTGTTCAAAATGATCTATGTCTGGAAGACAGGGCGGAGAAAGATAAAGATTTACAGGTAAGAAAGAGGAGAGGGAATAGGGCAGATGAGTAAGGCTTTAGCGTGTCTAACACGATCCCTGGCTGCTCGAATGATTCCTCTATATTCCTCCCAGGCTACCCGCCCCTGTTTCCACTCCCTATAGGCCTCCTTTTTCCTTTTGGTCATGTCCAGGAGCTCCTTGTTCGTCCATGCAGGCTTCCTGGCTTTTCTGCTTGCCTTCCTCTTTGTAGGGATGCATAGCTCCTGAGCTTGGAGGAGGTGGTCCTTGAATATTAACCAACTTTTTGGCCCCCTCTTCCCTCCAGCGCTTCATCCCATGGCACCATACCAAGCAGATTCTTCAAGAGGCCAAAGTCAGCTCTCCCAAAGTCCAGGGTGGTCAGCCTGATGCACACCTTCCTCGCTGCCTCAAGGATTTCAAACTCGACCATTTCCATGGTCTCTACAGCCCAGGCTACCCTTGAGTTTGACACTGTCTACCAGCTCCTCCTTGTTGGTAAGATCAAGGTTCAGCATAGCTCCTCTCCTCGTTGTCTCCTCAACCACTTGGAGAAGGAAGTTGTCGTCAGCGCAATCCAAGAACCTCCTGGATTGCCTGTGCCTGGCTGAGTTACCCTTCCAACAGATGTCGGGGTGGTTGAAGTCGCCCATCTGGGCTATTCTTCCATTTTGAGGCTGAACATAGATTTAGATCAGAAATGTTTGCTTCTAAAGAATATTTACTGGAAGAAGAGAAGCCTAAAATAGTATGTCTTAGAAGGTCTCTTCTTTTGTAAACAATTAACACAAACGGTGCTGCCAGAACTTGATGATTAATGGTTCTGAACACTATAGATCTGCATTATGTAATGCATGTCCTATCCTTGAAATGAGGACTGTAATTTGTCATTGTTGTTTAGAGCTAAAATTACAACAGGCAATTTACGAGAATAGATTGCAGCGTTTTATAATTGCATTTTTTTAACTCATGTGGTCTTATATGTGAATAAACGTTAGGTCTCGGAGCAATACATTCATTTTCTGTATAGGGACGTGCGATGGCTGGATAATCAATTACACATTTGTTTAGCTAAAATGACCTCTATTGTATTTCCATACAGTATGGTACCCGGTAAGTAGCACCACAGAATAAAACCACGCTCTTCACAAAAATCATTTTCTACTTTTATTTCTTCATCCCTACTCAACCTTGAAACTGGCAGGGTTTGCAGCTAACCCTTGGGGCTGGAGCACATTCTGGCTGCTCACGAGAATTACCTTCTGGGCTCTTGTCAGCGTGCCTTTACGGGGGGCTGCTTTCCTCCCTGGCACCTCTTCTTGCCCCTGCTGTGTCCCTCTATTTTAGACAACGAATTAATTCTCTAACTGGTCTTGGCTCGTATCAGGTATATGGCTCATTGCAGGCTGCAGAGTTCGTTAAAAGGCACACGATATTTCATATTCAAAGAATTTCTCTCTCTTAACCTCTCTGTATTCTTTCACAGAATTACAGAAAATTTATGTAGGAGATGCCAGACAGAAAAACCCGATTCATGGCATTTTTTATTTTTTTTTTTTATGGGAACGCACTAAGAAACCAATGTTTTGGCTTGTGATATGGTCTAATGTGCCCTAATCATTTGAATGGGAAATTCCATTGAATCAGGGACTTACGGTTCTGGAATTGCTCAGTGACCTCAAGTGCTGGAGGACAGATGTAGCTTGCCTTCTTTATTTACTGATGCTGGCTCATAAATGTATCTTTCTAGCTTGGACAACAGAGACAGCTCCCTTGTGGGCCACTTAGTTGAACTTGACTGAAGAATGTCTGCCCCTGGAAAGAAAAATATTTGGTTTCCAACAGAGAACTGGAAGTTTCTGTACCAAATGGGACAGTGTTTGCAAAAAGCTAGAACAGAATGGAGAGAAGATTAAATTATCACACCAGGACTGAAAGTTATTATATAGAGAAGTAAAAACATAATACACCTGTGCAAGTATCTGTCTACTGTGAATGTTCTTCCTTTTCTATTTTCAGCCAGTGTTTACTGCATAAAGCTAATGCATAATCATTCCTTGGTATTTCCTTTCAAAAATATAAGCACATTTTGTTAAATGTATAGAATAGGCAGCAAGTGATATGGTCACATCAAGCTTTTTAAAAAAAGACAAGTGCAGGTCAGGTAAGTCTTCAGAGACTTTACAGGGCCCTGCAAAGTTCATATGAGCGGGAGCTAAACGCCGTTGTATCTGGTGTCACATACAACTATGATATAGTCTGGAGGGGCTCTGTGTCTCCTGCCTGTCTCAGAGATGTAAGAATTTATTCACTATTAAGAACTGATATATTATAAAGATTTTTAGTTCAGAACCAGAATATTTAAGTCAAGGGCAAATATTGTCATCTGGTGAAGATTTCGGTTTTAATCATCCACTCAGATTTGAACTTTAATCACCCCCCTCCAAACGCACATCCACTCCATATACGTACACGTGTAGGGGTGTGAGTGCATACGTATGCATACATGTGTTACTTTGGCAATGGTACTCAGATCTTGTTCATAATACTATTTGCCATTCGTCTGTCCTTGCATATCTCATTTCAGTTGACACAATATATACTTACAGATTCAGAATTTGAAAGTGATAGGAAAAGAAAAGAATGCTTATTTTCATTGAAGGCATCTCTGTGGTTTTATGTAAGATTTTTCTAAGACTGAATTTAAACAGGGCAAAGAGAACGTCGTAAAGGTAAACCTATAGAAATTAATGGAATGTTATAACTTTGTTATATATTTTATTTACCTTACAGGTTTCATTAGGAAGTAATAGTCACATTATAGAAACTTGTAATATAACGTCCAAAATAAAAAGGACACATACTCAGATACATTCTGTAAGTTTTAAAGCAATTTCTGTAGAATCCTACCAGCCTCCTTACCTCTAGTGGGTTCTAAAGGATTTTATGTGGAGACTTTATTCTTCAGTCTGTTCACAGGAAGGCTGAAGGCATGGATACAGCTGGACGATACACGTGCCGTATTCAGTGAATTACTAGTAGCTATCATTTGCTGCCTTGCCACAGCAGTAACAAAATAGTAACAGAGAGCAGAACTCCCATATCGGGTAACACACACGCACCAGCTGTCCCTTTAACCCACTGCTCTCCTCCTTCCTCATAAAGCCTTTTTTTTCCCCCCATCTTTAAATATCACATTTTTCACTTATGAATAATACTTTGTTTACAGTGTCACATCTTAAGTATCCCGTGAATTATGGAAAATTCTGTGTTTCTAATGGAAATAAAATACTCACTTCACACTGATAAGAGAAACACAGAAGTTTGCCCTTCCTGTTAGTATTTGTGTAACTTTAAGAAATGTCTTTGCATCGTGTACACAGGTGCCATGTGATGAGGAGTTACCATGGAAACACCACTATTGAATGGCAAAATCAGGCTTCAGAATAGTTTTATCTTAATCACCTTCAATTTTTCCATATGTTCGAAGTATTTTTCTCTGTTCAACACTGAGTGAACACGAAACATGACAAATCTGTGGGCTGAAGGATGATACGCTTCACTTGCACAACTTTTCAGGCATTGCCATCCTGTTTTACTAATAGATTCCTTTTGTTCCTATTATTACTTGTATAAAAAAAGACAAGTAATGGACAAAGCGTATATGTACTTCATCTACTTATCTTCAGAAGATATTGTAAGGCAGACGCTTCCCAATGGAGACTTTAAGGATTCCGTTAAGTAATGGTGATCCCATAAAAGGTCCATCAATGGTGCCACACTATGTTTTATGGAATAAAAGAGAATCACTAGTTTGAGAGGGGACCCAAGATACCACAGAACCTGTGGATACTTGTCAACTGAGCACAGCCACTATTCTAACGCATTAAGACCTCTATCGCATTAAGACCTCTATCAAACAATGCTTTCTTCTTCGAATACAAATTCATCATATGAAAGAACTTTTATTTGATTCTTTATATTATAAGATGCTGTCAAAGGAAATAGAAAATGTACGTGATATAATGCTGTACATAAAGAAGAGCTCTTTTCTTACAAGAGTGATGACTGGGCAAATGTGTCAAATGTACTTATATAACATAATTCAGATCAATACTCCTTTTTATCGTATTATTCAAGCTTATTGACTATCTAACAGAACTAACAAAACATTTTTAAACCTTTTTGCTCTTAGATTTAGAAAAGAATAACAAACAATAGTGAAAAATATGTCAATGTTTAAGAACACAACATACAGTTGCTAAGTATATATGTTATATTTAAGACTGACAATAGCATGAGAAAACACCAACACACCTGTAAGTATACAGATATATGTTTAAATTAGCCACCTAAACTTTTGGGGTTTTATTTGGGCAGAGGGGGAGGTTTCTTTTTTCCTGTGTGGCTAAGTAAAGTACGTTCTTAACACATCATATGTGATGATATGAAAAATCCTGCTCAATCCCAGCTGCAAATGAATCATCTCATGATTTCAGAGGAGGAAGGAACCAGTGTGGACTGCAAATGGGCAGGGAGGAATTTTCAAGAGATGGATTTCACTTACATCAGATGGTAGAAGCAAAGTTTTACTGAGGAATGCTTATAAGAAAATGAAGGAATTAGATGACCCGCTGAAAACTAAGGACAGAGAACATGAGATGTCAGTATGAGAAGTAAAGGAAGCATGGAAAAACTTACAGTGAGGACCTCCAAGTAGCCTTAAGATTTGTCTAGCAGAATTCAGGTTGCACAAAATAAAAGGGCACAAAATCCTGTTCAAAATGATCTATGTCTGGAAGACAGGGCGTAGAAAGATAAAGAGTTACAGGTAAGAAAGAGAAGAGGGAATAGGGCAGATGAGTAATGCAAGAAGTAGAAATAAGAGAAGACGGTGAAGGAGAGAAGACTACAAAGTCATGGTCATTCATGAAAGGCCAGTATATAGTCAGTAAGCATGTAGGAAACAAGGATGGCTAGTCAAAAACAGTTTGGATGGCGATCTGCTAGCCAGATCAGTGTTTAATGAAGAGAAAGCTAAACTAAATGGACATTTTGGTAAGAAGAGGAATCACTTCAGAAAAGAAAATCAGAAAAAATATGTCAAAGCTAGAAGGAGGGAAAAGGTCAAGTGAGTGGTCAAAATAAAAAAAATGCAGTTCATACTTCTTCTAAACGCAGTCTTCATATTTAAGACATTAAAATTTATTTTTCTAGTCTTGAAATTATACTTCTACCAAGTCTACCCTTTACCTCTGGTAGTCTCAAAATTTGTTGCCAGTGCAGCTTTCACACATTAAGAAAATGTTCTGTGCTTCTCTTGGCTTCTTTAAAAGTCAAACATAAGATCTGGCATTAGATTTTGACAGGGGTGTAGACTCGTTAGTTGATATGGCTTTATAAATAAAAAGGATGAAATGCATGAAAATTTCTGTGTCATTGTAGGTCATTATTAGTTAGGACAGGGATTTTATAGGCTATGCAGAATTTTTTATGAAATCACAGCCGAATCTTCTGCAGTGAAAACTGCCATCCCAACTGCCAGAAACTGCTGGAGGAGGAAAGCGTGCCCTTCCTGCCCAGTAGCTGTGTGCAGTGCGAGGCTCTGGCGAGCCCTAATCATTTTAGCATCAATATCACGAAGTCATTGTCATGATCTGGCACAGACAGAAGTTCTTTTCACTTGTCTCCCAGATCCAGTAGTTCCTTACAAATGTAAGGTGTCCCCAGAAGAAGGTTTATTAGTATTTTAGTTTAATCAGTTTTGTGTATAAAATACTGCTGTGTGTATAATTTGCTCTGCTTCCATTTTTAAAGTCTTACTGGATTGAATTAAAGGTTTTTCAATAATTATGAAGCATGAATACCAGTCTCGGTATTTAGCTGCTGATAAAGCTGAAAATGAATTCTAACTTGGAAAACAGATTGACCTCTTTTTCATTCATTAAATAAAAGGAAATCACAGGCTAAAAAGGTTACCTGAGGCAGGTCTCATTTGCAAAACTAGCAGCAATATAGAGATATATTACATAAAAGCCAAAAGCCAAAGCAATTAATATCTGTACAACAAAGTGCATAAAGCAGTAGTTCATACACAATGAGAACTATGGCTATTAAACTAGCCTATAAATCTATAAAGCAAACTTTGTAATCAGTCCAGCAATTTTTCAGTCTCAAATAAGCCATTTGATGGGAGTCTAATTAGATTTGTGTTTCAGTTCTGGAAATACCATTGTGTGCACTTTTTCTACTGCTTTATAGGCCATAGCAAGTTGTTCCCAGGACACTTCACAGACAAGTCACATTTTCATCGTTCAGTGGAGCCTTGAGTACATTTAGGACACATCCTGCAGAGCTGTTCATTGTAGTGGTTCAAGGACACCTGGTGCTGTGGAACAAATGCTTTATTTACAAATACAGATTTAATGAGTTTCTGACTTGCAGTAAGATATCCTTTGATCCTGAAAAAGAAGAGCTGCTACATACTAGTGTGATGCAAACAGAGAAGACGATTTAAACTAAGGCATGTCATAGCTATCAAAAGCATCCCAATGCTGTAGTACTGAAGTAAGGGCTCTTTGATAAACAATCCACCAGGACTCCAATGTCATTTTAACACCTTCCATAGAAAATCATGCATGAATGGCAGTACATAAGTGTCCAAGTCACTGATGTGATAGATCAGAATAGATAATTCTCTTTGATAATGGTGTTCTAGTGTCGTGTGAAATCGAGCTTTATGGCATTTGAGTTCCTACTCTGTTTTTCAGAATCACTTACAAAGTCTATTTATAATCACTCTGGCATTGCTAGGATGTTATACTATGCTATACTATAAAGTTGTATAGCTTTTCTGCACTCCTGTTTGTGACCAATTTATCTTATCTGGTTGATTATGTAGCTGTGTTCAACCATGTCAGTGCCAACAGGTAGTGGCACAAGTACTGATCATCTCCAGCACCACTGAGTGGCAGTCCAGTTCTGCGTGCTTACGTCTGCATTGCAAATCCAGCACCCTCCCTCCCCAGGGTGTTTGGTCCATGGGAGTAATGCATCAACATTTCAGTAACATTTCAATAACACATTGTTTACATGATGAGCAGCCAATTCACCCGCTTGAAAAATGGGCTACATTCATGAAAGGTATTATAAAGAGACTCTTTATGGTGGAATTTTAACAAATAAATGCCATACATTCTTGTCTGCCAACTTAAAATTTGAAATACTTGCGAATTACAAGAACCTGTGAAAATAATGAGGTTTTGTGTTCAGAGGAAGCTGTACAATGATTCTGCTGTACATATTTATGAAATATTGCTGGTTGTCTTGCAGCAAGCATATAGAGGCTCCAAGGAAAAATCAGAGCCTATTCTGAGTACTACCTACAAAAAACTAGCACAGAGATGGCTCAGATGTAGGGCACAAGAACCTACTTCAGATAATATACAGGAAGTAGAAAAAAATTGGTGAGGTTGTCACAGTCATCCTCTGTCCCATGCAAGATCATTTCTGATTTCGACTAATGAATGGTAGTTACTTGCCGACTCTCATGATATTAGCCTATTTTCTCACATGAAGAATCCTTTACATTGCAGGAATGTGAGACTGATTACAACGTGAAGGAAAAATACAGTAGTAACCCTGGTCTCACTCATCATTCTGGTGAGAAAAAGAGTTTTGGCTTAGATACCTAAGTATGTTCACTTCCTCCACACATAAGTTCAAAGCAATTAAAACGTGTCACTTGGCAATTCCAGATATTCAGTAATAGAAATGATGCTTTGAGAGGCATCCTTCTCACAAAGACTTTCCACGCCTTTTATATTTTTTCTGTTTAGATAAGTATCTTGACAGGCATGTACCTTTGTCCAATACAGATCTAATTATCACACATCAGAGTTAAAAAAGTCATGGTAAAAAATCTGTCTTCTAACATAGATAAAGAACTTCATTAGAATGAAGAAAATTGCAGCCAGACAACTTACTTTTCTTTCCTTCTCTGAAGAACTTCAGTCTAAAGCATCCTCGCTCCACACTTTCTTCCAGGCTTTATAATAATAGCGAAGCAATGTATACTTCAGATGTCTTCATATCCCTTGTTTTCTTTTTCAAGACTCGGCATCCCTCCATCATCCTCCAGATTTTTACGTGCTGTTTTATCTTGCCTGTTCTCAATGTCTGAATTTCCACTCATCTCTCTCATTTCTGTGTCCTGCTTTCTCCTGGACCACACTCAAGCTTCCAATGACAGTTTCAGCAGCAATGACGGTTTCAGCAGCAATTTTCATTGGAACTGGGAGCCAGCCAGGGGGGCTTTCAGATCCAAGGAGAAGGGAACACCGTTTGTGTTAAGGCACCTCACGCATCGTAGCTCCAGGCTTTGTCATCAGAAGACTTTGGTGTAAGTGATCCAGACACAGCTGTCATCTCAGACACTTTTTTATCTGGCTCCTAGGTGACAATCTCAATGCAGAGAAGAATCTGAACAAGGGATAGAAACTTAGGAGGAAAAACAAGTTAGCCACAGAGGATATTTAGAAGAGAAGAAAGAAAAAAAGTACAGATAAAAAGAAGGATAAGGTGAAAAAGGAAGAAGGTGAAACAAATGGGAAGGTGGAAAATACTTCTCCCCCTCCTGTAAGGCCACAAGGAAACTGATGATTACTGAAGTGTTCTTCTAGCCTTTGCAATACCAGATTTTGCTTTATCGCCTGTAGTAAGTTCTCTGCTAATTCTTAATCAGAGTTGAGCTCTGATTGTCACGCATTTCAGACCTGGGACCTCTATTACGGAAGGTAATCCCAGAAGGGTATGCGTAATTAGATGGAACAACAGGGTGTGACAGCAACTCTGTACTGCAGAGCAACTATGCGCAAAACAGCACGTTCACCTTAGCTAGCAAGGGAATCTTTTCTGGAAACCTGTTTCATATTCACCCTGACCTCCCCAAAGAAAAACTGCCCTAAGAGATAATTTATCGAGCACTGAAAAATAAGGAAGTGTCAGAGTTAAAGATGTCCATGAATTTTTAATCCCTTATGAAATTATGATGCCGTCTTTAGTTATACAATCATACGCATTTTCCCCTAGACCCTTGCTTCATTATGTGCAAAGGCCGAGTATTTTAGTATATTCTTTTAGCTTCATTCAGGGTGTGGTCTATTTACTTTCCACTATTAAGTCTCAGCTGTTGAGGACAGCTACAGATATCCTGCTGGCCTGTTCTGTGGCTCTCATAGCACATACATGTTTCACAAACATGCCTCTTCACAACACTTGACCTGAAAGAACAGAGTTTTAGCATCTCCACCTTACAGCTGGGAAACTCAGGCTGTACGATATGAGTATCTGAGAACTCAGGCTGATCCATCTGAGTCGTTCACAATGGGTAACATTTCATATTTTCAAAGGGTAGTTCCCAGTAGCTTCAGATACAGTTGTGAATGTTTAAACGTTTCTGCATATCAGCCTGTGACATCTCAAACTGGACAACGAAAACAGACAGAGAACAAAATAACCGCCTGGGAAAAATGTGATTAAAGGAACTTGCCACACAGTGACTTGGCAGTGGAGACCTACTCCAGTTCTCCGAAGCAGCTACTGCCTAGCGATGAGATCTCCCTCGTTTTTCCCTGTGGCACCAGGGCTTTATGATAAGAAGTGTCACACAACCTTGATAAGTAGTATCGCCACTGGCACATCACAGATACTAAAATGTGCACTTCGCTCATGTAAAATCCCCTGTTGTGCCTGAAAAGAAAGTCCGGACTATAATAAACAGAACTCTGAAGATCACTGTGCCTTTTCTCCTTTCTGGAGCTGGTACAAATGCTGAATGCCTCCTTATGGGATTTAACCAGAAGAGAATGTCTAGCAAAAACTCTGTGACTCCCATTATAACAGCAGGCACCGTATATTGAAGAAAACTCATCAGAAAACAGTAGAGCAGATTTTTCAAACCGTGTCTTTTAGTGTAGGCAAGATCTTTCTGTTGAACTGAAATACATACTTATGGAGAGGGGAATACGGCAAGGAAGAACAGGCACTGGGAAGACTCTTAGGATAAACAGCAAAGAAAAACATTCTATGGCAGGGATAAAACAATCCAACTCCATATTTTTCAGGTCCTCTAGCTGGGCTCACCTTGGGAGTCACTTTAAAGAGCACTGCTCTTTTAAAACCCTAAAATATTCTTTTTCCCAAGCCCTACGACACGTGGCTCACTGACCACATGACATTTTCTCGCTTGCTTCTAAGAAATCCAGTTATACTGTCTGCTTAAATACTTTTGGCAATTGGCTGTGGTAGCAACCTTCCATCTCTCACTGGCTGTGCATATTTTCTGGAATGGATGGGATTTCCAGACTGTCCTAACAGGGAGTTAACTCCTAATGAGCTGATGTGCACTCCTGCTAAGGACTCTCATCTCCTGGCTTGTGTAGCACATCTCAAGACTGTTGACCTAGAAATCACAGAGCCAGATTCATCTGTTTCTGATTATTGGACTCATCAACTTTGTTATTCCTAACATATTAATTTTGATATCGAGGACATATTTTTCCAGCTGAATTTGGTTCTCACATCATTTGTTTGACATGCAGATTTTTATGCATTTTTATGCTCTTTAAAAAAATAAAGTAAATAAATACTGAAAAATGGGAGTTGTTCTTTTTCACTTAGTATTAAGAGCCAATTTGAATCTTCTCATTTTTCATTTTTACAGCTGCTATACGGTATATTATCCTCATATTTTTAATGTGTATTACTCTTTCTCTCCATTCTTCTTCTTGTTCCAGATGCCCTGACTTTGCAGAATCCATGCTCGTCTGTACTTACATCCATATTTATCTTCACAGAGAAACATTGAAACACGTTGTGATGGATGTTATAAATCTTCAGTTGTTTCTCAAAATGTACTGTGTATGAATTATACATATTGTGTGTTTTGTTAAGAAAAGCTTTGCCAGCTGTGAAGAGGAAGGCTGTTTGCCTTGTTGCTGCTGCTGCTGTCCTCTAGTAAAAGGAAGAAAGAGATTGGTCCCCAGCCAAAGGGTGACCGAGAGGAACTTCTAGAGGGACACCGATGGCCAGGACAGGAGACAAAGAAGAAAGAGGTAGAAACATAGGCTTAGAGGGTAACTCAGGTTGGAAGGGACCAGCTGTGAGGTCAGACCACACTGCTCAGGGAAATATCCATCTTGGGCTCAAATTAAAAGATTGTTGAGGGGAGAAGAGAGCAGATCTGCAGCAAAGCCTCTGAAATGATGAAGAAAAGGAAAATTGTCATGGAATCCCAGAAAAAAAGTCTGGTGAGGTGTTATTTCAACTCAGGGAGCCATAGAAAGTCGCTGAACTAGGAAGCAGGAAAGCCCATTTGCAAGAGCCCGTTAAGCCAGAGTGTTTTCAAGACTACGATTTTAATCTCTTAATCTTCTGTATTTTATTTATGTCAAGTGCTACCTTATTCCAGACTCTTGTTTTCATGTTCAAGTAAAATCAAGCTTTAGAAACTGGAAGAAGTTGGCATCTTTTGATGTCTTTATTTCAAAAGAAAGAAGGGCACTTTTATCTCTGGTCTTAAACAATGCTGGATCCTGTTATAAACATGCATTTACCAGACAGGTTATTCCTGAGCCAACTAGTACACCTTCAGTTTTAGAGATGGGTATTTGTGTGAGACTTTTGTTCTTAGACAAACCTCGATCCTGCCCTTGACATCAATGCTGTCATTAGGGGTCGTATTGATAGGACAGTCAGTCATAACCACTGCTGAGGACCAGGCAAGAACCAGGCTTGAAAGCAAGGCAAACCAGACCCTGGAGAAGTTAAGCAGTGTACCAAGCAAAGAGCAGAAAATGGGAATAATGGACAGAAGGGCTCTAGAGTAAAGGGCTCAAGGAGCAAAGGGAAGGAAACTAAGGAAGTCTGAGTCCGGGCTAAGGAGCAGACAGACCTGGAGGAAAGCTGAGAAAGGGCTAAGCTAAGTAGATGGGACCAAAGTACAGGATACCATTACAATTAAGTAACACACGGAGAAAGCAAGACCAAGTGGTAAGATGGCTACCTGAGACACTGACAAGCCACCAGATAGCTTCAGAAATCCATCCTCAGAGACCAGTGTCAGCTATTTACGTATTTACTATCTTGTAAATAAATTTGTGCATGAACACTTTGCTCAGCGGAGTTACCCAAGTTAAATGATACCACACAGAATTAAATGACTATGTGCCGAAGCACATCCACATGTATGCTCCTCCATTCAGTACCCATCTCAAGGATTTCAAATGTTATAGCAGCAGACAGAAACTTTAACTCATTGCTTTTTCAGTGATAAAGTTTCCTGCTATTTGGTATCAGGCAATTATCACCTATAAATTTACACACATGCCTAATGCTATTCCTCTTGATCAGACTACTCATGTCGTTTAAATAAAAGACACTTGCAGGGTTTCCTGATGAAGAAGGGCTTATGAGATCATACTGTAGTATTCACACAGGCATATGTCTGTCAATCCACACTCTTCTAATAGCTTTTGAACCTGTTGGCCAATTTCAAGCACATTTGACAAAGGAGGAGCTAACTTACAGATATTAAGTTTCTATATATCAAATTAAAATAGGCAGTTAAGCAGAGGAAAGAGAGATTATTGGAGTTATTGGTATTTCCATCCCCCTTCTCTGGCGTTGATGGAAAGGCCGTATCACAAACGCTTTATTCAAGTCCACAGAATTCATATTCAAAAGCTATTGTGGATACCCCATCACAGAAAAAGCTTCACAATTTGTAGTTTACTAGACACTGGAGAATCCAAGCAAACAATACCAATCCAGAAGGCTTCAATAGTTTCCATGCTCATAAGTCTCTGTGCTACACATTAAAGAAGCATTACTTGCTAAAAGCAAACTCTTACTTCAAAAAATTATAAATATGAGGAGCTCTGCCATTAGACTTCTGTTTGTAAAAAATATCCTCTTGTCTTGTGGTAAATAAAATCTGAAGTATTTAGTTTAAAGGAAAACAAAAAAGCATGCACTGAAACAGCGTAGTAGCTTCCCTGATTATTTTTTTTTTTTTGGGGTGATCAGCTAATGCTTCCAATTTAGTTACTGTTTTGAATGCATGGGAACTTTCTGTGTATTTCTTTCCCAGTGTTGACATCACGGAAATTTCACAAAGTTTGACAGCCTGGTAGAAAGCAGTATTCCAAAGGGACCATCCTCTGGACCCTATAGCGTTTGGCAGACATTCATAAATAGGACCTGTTTTCTTTAGGTTTTGAGCAAAATCTCTGCTGGACAAATAATGATTTAGCTAACAGCAAAAGGACAGAAAAATTCTTTGACCAACTCGGGGATCCTCTTTATGTTTGCGATAGAGTTATTGTAACAGAATTTTAAAAACATAGTTTGAGAGCATCTTATGTCCAAAGACCTCAAAGAATGGAAACTCAGAGACATAAAATCTTGAAGTGTCATTTTTAGTAGGATTTTTAGCAATTAAGAGGTCTAAGGGACTGGTTTTCTTTTTCTTTTCCTCAAATTCCTGATGTACTAGGAATAGTTCAGCTCTAAGCCAAAAAATAACTGAAACAAGTAAGAGAACTTCTCATTTGCTATTTTAAGCATGTTTAAAGAAAAATCACTGAGTATAAGATAATTGAATATTTTTGTAGCGCATTTTTTATAAAACCTTGCTCAGGTAATTTGTTCTCTCCCAAGGAACGATCAAGAAGACAAACACAACCTCAATTATTTTTAATTTGGTTTGTAACAGACTGTAGTGTCCTCAGCCAAGGCTGGAGCTCAGTTGTAAACTGACACTATTTTTGTAAACTGGCATGGGTTCACTGAAAATACCGTACCTGTTCAAGATCTGTCTCGCTGACTGTGTTCATGTGAAGTCTTCAGTAATAAGAGGAATGAATGGTATGTAAACAGCACAACGAATGTACAATGTCACCTTTTAACAGTATCTGCTTTAGCTCAGGTTGTCTTATTTAGGTATGGAATTAGCAATATTCACTGAAGATTAGAAATGTGGCATACTACACTTTCCGGAGGGGCTCTTGATTCCAGAAAAGAGGATCAAAATATCAGTTAAAGCTTAGCAAATTTCGGGGAAGAAAAATCTTCACACGCCACATCTCTGCAACTTTCTCGAGCACTTTCAACTTTACTACCATTTTCACTTCTATAAATTTGGCATAAAATCCCTCTTGCATGGGATTTTATGTCCATCCATGTCCATTTTACTTCCTTTTTAAGGAGGGATAAACACACCTGAAGAATCTGTCTGCCCCATTTCATTACTAATGGCATGAAATCATGGAAATTAAGGCTGAAGTGAGATCCCACCAGCAGCCTCAGGAATAAGCATTTGAATATCTGAACTTTGTGTGTTTTTTCAAGTCATTGTTTCTAGTGCTTCAACAAACAGATTTTTCTCGCAAAAGCTAGATTTCATCCGTTACATCCTTTTTCCTCTCTCAGCTTTCACTAGAAATTGTTAAAAGAGTCTTTATATAACATGTACTGAAGACCATTTTCCTCTTCTCGTTAAGAAATGTTTTTCAGGGTATTTTCTTCCAATTTTTGTGACGGTGGCACTGCCAACACCTGTATACATATTCACAGAAAACTCTTTGCTAATCTGCATATAACTCTACGTTTTAAACTCTAATTCTTCCTTTTGCAATATGGATATGTGTAGACGTTGAAACAATACAGACGACAGTAGGAAATTGCCGCCCCAATCACCAGATGTACACACGCTTTTCACAACAAATTTCAGAGACAGGATGACTTTTTCAGCGTAGTTGCGGCAAGTAAGTACTATGTAAGTACTATCTGTAAGTACTACGCACAGCATGGGACAAATCAATGGCAGATTTTGCCCGTTTCTGGGAATAATTTATTTCCGATATGGTAGCGTTTCTAAATTTGCTGTTTAGCGGTGGGGAGTGGGCTGTTAATGACCAGATTCGGGTTCGATGTCAGCAGGGTTTAACTTCCGATGCTGAAACCTTGTGAAACGCCTGTGAAATCTTGCCACCGGCTGCCACGTTTGCTGAGGTATTTGCCACTCTGGGCCAATGCGACCCAAGAGAAGGGTTTTTTTGTGTATTTCTGCTTGTCTGAGCCCATTGCTTAACATCCCCCCTGAAGGAAAAAAGGTAAACTAACCCCCAAGCCTCGCCATAACTGGGGTTTTGAGGGTGTTTCTGTCAGCGGGTAACGCTTTGAGGGGATGCCCCCTCCGGGCTTTGCCCACAGGCCGGGAGCCAACACCACCCGGCGGGCGCAGCTCCCCTGAAGAAAACCCGCCGCCTCTCCCACCGAAATCGGGGCACGCCCCGAGCTGTCACTTCCACTGAGCCCCCGCAGCTCCGTTTCCACAGTCGGTAGGCGTTAGACACACCGCCGTTTCCCTCCTCCCGGCGTCACTGGGTCAGGCCCCGC
>NW_009648043.1:6334869-6350802 GCF_000708025.1 Charadrius vociferus
GGGGGGAGCACGGCCGTCTCCAACGGTGGGGCTCCCGGCGCTTGGCGGAGGGCTAGGAGCTGCCCGCCTTGAGGTATGTCCTATGCCAGGTGGTTCCCATCAGGGCACGCTGATCACCGAATTAAAACAAAACAAAAAAAAACCCCAAACCAGAAATAATTAGAAAAAGCCTTTGGAAACTAGTTGGAAGTAAAATTAGATTCGGTATTAACCTGGTGTTATAAATACACGCGTGAATTTGTGCGCCTCTATATATGTAGAGAGGGAAATATTCACAAGCACTGTGGTTTCCTGGCTGGAGGAGTTTCAGAGCATCCCATGACCTGAGCTGAACTCTGAGCTCTCGCAGGTATCCCAGCAGTCAGCTGCTCTGCCAAGGCCTTGCCCAGCGTCTTTTTTTTGTGCTTTCAGTGGCCAGATCCTAACTGGCAGGCAAGGCCTGGGGCGATTTCTTTCTTTTGTTTCCAGCATTTCACTCACAGCTGCATTTATAGCAGCAGGGTTTCTCGGTCTCCAGTGTAAGTGGGTGTGATCAGCGCTTGCTCCTAAACTTTCACAACTCTGGACAAACAGCATGATGGAGATTGCTCAGAGTCCTCGCTCACTTGCACCGAATGAAATCTGCTTCACCTGAATAGTTGAGATTTATGCTGGATAAGTGTAAGAGAACAAAAGGGCAAAAGGTGTGACATCGCACCGCTATTCACAACCACAGACTCCTGAGGTGCTATAGACTTGAATGATGCAGGGATGATATATGGGCTGCAACCAAGCTTAGTTTATAATGGAATTGAGATGAAGTCCCATGATTATTGAAAATTAAGGGGAGATCAAATATGAATGATAAAGAAAAGTGTTAAACAGCATTTGGTACAGATTGGTACTTCTCATATAATGCCAGTGATCTGAAATTCTGTTGAAAGTATGCAGCTTTGCATACTTTTATGTTTAATAGAGGCGACAAATAAGTTATTTCTGTAGTGCATGTAGGAATAAAGCCCTTTAATAAATGAGGAAATCTTTTGGTTTTTATAAAAGGATGCGTAATTGGTTCTCACATCATGTGTGGTTTTCATTGGATACTGTACAAAATCTAAAAACCTGTATTTTCTTTTAAGATGAAGGTTGCCTAGATTCAGCTGACCTGAGTTCAAGTTTGGATTTTTACACGTATGCTGTTAGACTTGAGTGAATGGACATCCACATAGCAGAAAACATCCTGTCCTGATGTTCACTTCTTTCCTTTGGTTTCCATGATTCCTGCCTTGAGCTGTCCTCATCAGTTCCCATTCACACCTTAACTCACCTCGTACCTTTGTCCCCTTAAACTTTCTCTGCTCTTTTCCCTTGCCCTCCATGCTCGTTGCCTGCTGTGTCCCATCAGTTTTATTATTCAGCAACAGCTTTGCATAGTTGAAACAGCCATTTAGGTGGTACCCAGGTTATACATGAGGTTATACCCCCATGCTCTGTCAGTTTGTCTGTTCTGTGGTGTTGGGGGCCTTGGTGCTGGAGCCGAGCGCTTCATTTCTCAGTCCTGAGATGCCTTCTTTGTGTAGGAAAGCCTGCCCTTATATTTGGAGTGGAGTAGTGCGTTATGTTGCAGTTCCTTTCTAGAAAGGATCACGGTCTCACCTAGGAGATTTAAATGTGTCTGCCCTCTTTGCTCAAATTTTAAGTTCATTTTCATGTCAGATTGCTCCTTCCTACTTTTCATTGTTTTGTTTCTGTGATTTTCTGTTGCGGACCTCAGGCACGGAGCTACACAGCACCTTTCAGCATGGCAGTGGAACTGCGCTAACTACATCTGTAATGCGGTGCTGCTGTTAACTTTGTCCATTCTTAATTCACGTCTATATTTGTTTTAAAGCATGGCTAGAAATAATTTCTCATTTAAAGGGCAACAAAATCTGAAGAATAATAATGCCTCAGAATGCCCTTAACTACGAAGTGGGATTTATTTGTTTTTTTTAAATCCCCCTTTCCTCCCCCCAATCATATAGGAAAAAGGATCTTTTGAGTCTGTTGTGATATGACAAGTCCTAGGGAAGAAAATGGTAACTTCTCATGCCTGTCTTCAAAATATAAAAAATGTGTGTAATTAATCTTTCTAGCTGAGGTCAGGACACTGGAAATTACACCCAAGCAGCTAAGTGAAATCTGTGCAGTACTGAAGCATGTGATACGTAATTAAATAATAAATGCCAGTGTAGTAGATGACTTGCACCACAGATGTTGCAAAGAATTAAAGCTGTCTTCCATAATGTATATAAAATTAAAGGTGTTTGAACTTAAATGAAAAATTGCCCAGTCCATTTGGGGTTCCAGCATTTTACAAAGCAGATGAATGCAATGGTTTCATTCAAAGCGAATAAACAAATAAGCAAAAACCCCCAGGTCTGCCAGAATTGTGTGGTAAGAAATAGGACGCCTGGTGGGTGAGTGGTTAAATGTGTTGCAGTTACATTGGATTTCTTTGGAGCAATGCGTGTGTAAAAACCTTTTTCTGCTTCCTATCTGGTCCTGTTCAGGTGTGTATTTAACAGCTAAATACAAATCTGCTACAAGCTGCTTGTTGTAGTGAAATCTGCCATATCTCCTCCTCTGTCAGAGCCTGAATTTTCTCCTGTTGGGCTCGGTGGGAGTTTTGCCACTGCCTTTTCTGGGTGTCAGAGCATGACCCACGGGGTAGAGTCTTCTTGTGAAAAGTTCCCCTGGCAGCAGGTGCCCACTGGTGTGGGGATGGGGGCCCCAATTTCCCCATGCTGCTGCTCTTCTTTCCCTTTGGAAAGCTTTAGCTTGCCTGTTGCTTATGTTAGCGCTTACTGTGAAAAATACCAGCCCAGGTTACGGGCTGGATGTCAGGAAGTTTAGAGTAAATCAGCCCCTTGAAAATGTACAGCCGCATTCCTCCTGCGTGCTGAGCATGGCGGGATCTGTCCCAGTGGGTAAAGATGACAGCGATGTGTGATTCCAAGGTCTGTACAGACTTGCCAATTTGGGACTTGTACGCGTGATTCTCTTCAGGCCTGATCTTGGAAAGTTTTATGCTTTCTCTTGCTTGCTTCCTTTCTTCCCAAGGGCTGCTGCCTCCAAATGTCTTCAAGCCTATTGATAACATGCCCAGTTGCTGTGTCAGTTATCAGTGTTTGACTGAAAACGGTGAAGATGTGTGTGTTGACTTCTTAAAATCATGGTTTGATTGAGAGTCCTGGAAGAGGGTGACATTCTCCCCTTGTTTCACTGTGGTGGCGTCCAGCGTTGGGTCTAACCACATGTGCAAGAAGAACTTTTTTCGCCTCCAAGCTGGGGAGTTGGCGCTTTTGAAGGCTTGACAAACACGGTGCAAGAGCCAGTAGTCACTGTCTGGTGTGGCTTGATTGTCAGCCTCTTAGAAGGGAACACCTAAAGTAAGCTGCAAGCATGTCGTGTGTGCAACTGTCCTGGTGTGTATATGATGGGACTCAGCATTTGTCATGGGCAGACTAGTGCATGTGAAGCTCCTTAAGATGATGTTATGTATAACAGAACCGGCTGATCTTACCATCAATCTTGCTGAAAAATTTAAGATGTAGATGGTTGCCACAACACACTGGTATCTTCATAATCTGGTTTCTGTCAGAGCTTACAGATACAGAGGAGTGAGAGAACTGTATCAGTCATTCTGCTGCCATCCTTGTAGCTTCTGCAGACCGTTGCTCGTAAGCGTACAGCTGCCTGCTGTCTATTTGGAAAGAGACTTTTTTTACCAGGTTCAGCTGATGAGCTGTGATGTGGAATGGTAGACAGGGTGGTGTACCTGTGTGTGCATGAGAGGGAGGCAGGCAACATTGGTTGTTATCCTTTTTGTCATTTTGGGCCTGAAGGCTGCTTTGCTGGAAGTAATTCATGACCAATCAACTGGAAGCCCAAGGGTCTGTTTTAGTGGTTCATCCTGTTTTGATAATGGACCACTAAATGTACTGCCTTTACTGCTCCAGAAAAATACTGGTTTTGTGGATATGAATGGATCGGTACTTTTGCAGCTGCAACTTGCAGCAGATCTTGAAAGGCATTTTCTTCTGAGGTGGGAATAAATCTGTTGTCAGTGCTCTAATTGTTCTTGATTAAGTGACTGACTGTGGTAATAGACCTGATGATGCCCTTCTGGAAGCTGTTTCCAAGGTCAATTGAATCATGTATCTGACTGCAAGATGTCTCTTTCAGAGCAACAGGAGTTGCAGTTTCAGGACCTCCTTGGTCTTCTAATTTCATAAAGCTTTTTTGGCAGTGGACAACAAATGTACTTCAGACTGACTTCTGCAGTTAACACTTGGTTTCATTCTTCTGTCATCCTCGTGTATAAATGAGCATCACTTCTTAAAGTAATTTATGAGACTGAGAGACCTGACTTGATTTCTGCAGATTTCTCATCTTATACTCTGTAACGTTGCTATTTGCAGCATATTACATTCTGGACAGCCTAATAAAAAGAGGGGACCTCCAAAGAGGCGTGATTTGGTGTTTTGTAGTCAAGACTTAGTGCTTAACTAAGCAGATTATATTAGTGGTGCTAGAGAGAAGACCTGCTCCTACTGCTTCCTAATCTTCTGTTCTTAGTGGCAATACTGGTCCTTGTTATCTCTAAATAGCATGTGTCAGGACATGGAGAAATTTAGTTTTGGTAGCTCTACAAAGGTATTTTATGCAGTTTATGAGACTACAAGGTCTTTCCTTCTTCTGTATCAGCAAGATCCTGACACTGTTTCAGCTCAGTAGCAGTCATGGATGTAACACGAGCATCTTTGTTCATCTGGAGCACTGTATAACTTGTCCTCGCAGAAATCCTCCTCACCACGTTTTGCAATGTTGCCGTTGTTCTTCTGTACTTTGCTGCGGTCTCTTTCCCAATTAAACCACCTTTGCAAGCGTTTATGCTAGGGAGACCTTCAGTCGCAGAACATGGCCAGCCCATCGTAATGGCACAGGAATAACACAGGAGATTGTCTGAGGGCGGTGGCCCCTTGGGGTTGTGCTAGAACAGGAACTAGAAAACAGTGCTGAGTACAGGAAAAATTCAGTGTTCTGGCTGCTTACGCTAGTAGAGGATTAAACATAGCAATAGCTTTGAGAGGTACAGGTCTGTTTTACTTTCCTCAGTAGCTCAGCCACACGTTTTCTTTCAACAAATTATGAATAGTCAAAATCGGTGAACTAGGTAGTGATAGTAGATGCAAGTAAAAGCAGCATAATTTTTTGTCAGTTTTCTCATTTGAAAGAAAATGCAGAATATAGCTACCATGCAGGACAAAGTCTGTATAGACTTTCTGCCTTGAGAATACTGCCAGCTTTGTCTTTTTTTTTTGTCTTTTTTTTTTTTTTTTCTTTTTCTGGTGAGCATGTGAGGCGGAAAGGAGAAGCAGCTGCCATTGTGTTGCTTGTAATTGAGGATGACTGTACTATAGTGGCTTGGGCAAATCAAGGTTGTAAGTTGCAGATGACTGTGTCATGGGTAGTAAGGATCTCTTAACCGGTGATTAATAGTGTCACCGGGTGTTTGAGCCAAGCCAGTGATGTTGCCACATCCTTCACCTTGTGAGGTTTTTCTGCCTGGGGATATACCGTTTCTGTTGAGCAGCGCCTCAGCTTTCCTTCACATACGTTGCAGTACCATCTAATTTCGACTATGTGACTGCAGCCAATAAACCCTCCTGGCAGGTACTGGAAATTGTTCTGCATCTATCTTTAATTTGTGCTTGTGAACAATAAAATCAGATAAAATGAGAGAGGAGCAAGCTTTCAGTTAGTTTTCCTTTTGTTTTGAATACTTTGCACACTTAAATCTTCAAGTTTTGGCTATGTGTACCACCTGAGAATTTAGAGCAAGGGAATATTAGTCTTGTGCAAGGAAGCACTTAGGGTGGTTGGAAGCAGTGGTATTGTGTTTCCTTCTTTTTCCAACCTCAAATGTATGTGTTCAGTTTTGTAATTTTTTGCTTCATTTTTCAAATCTACTGTGACATGAGAAAAAAAAAAAAATCAGTCTCTCCTCCCTTCCCTGGAACCAGGTTCTGCATAGAGGTTGTGTTTCTGCTGCTTTCCAACTTCCACTCACATTGCTGGGATTTGTAGATACTTGGAATGAATAGAATTAGGGTCAAATTTTTAAGAAATTTAAGTGACTGATAATAACCATTGAAATGAATGCTGCCTGGCTGGGTACCTGTAGCAGTGTAAACATGGGGTCTATTCTAGGCTAATATACTCTGCTTTTAGAGACTGCAGTGTAGACATGCGTAATTGAAACCTGTTTTCTTAGCATTCTCGTGTAAAGAAAGTACACTGGCTTCTGTGAGAATCTTTTCAGCAGAGCAAGCTATAGGAGGAGTTTTAAAGGGCCAGAAATACTTTTAATTCTGGCCTGTGAAAAATCTCTTACTTTTTGATGTCTTTAAGCTGCAATATTTATATAGCGTTGTTACATTACCAGATTATGTCCTAACGAAGTAAAGCAGGGTTCAGTCATAAGTCAACTTGGTATCTACTTCTGTATAACCTTATATCCCACGTCTTGGTAGGTGACATGGCTCAGCCTGCATGGCATGTCAACAGTGAATTGGTAGATGAGTCTCTGCAAAACAGTCCTGAAAAAAAGAGTGGTTTGATACAATGATGGAAAGGAAAAAATAAACCCAGACCCCACCCTAATTTTAGAAATGGCATTAATATGCTTCTTAATTGGCATTCAGAAATCAATGAAACCACAGACGTTTTTTGGGTAATCCACACGATTAACTGTGTGGAGCTCATTGCATTAACCTTGAGGATGAAGGCACAAACCTGTGCTGACTAGATTTGAACCAATAGCTCAAGGGAAAGGAAAAACTTCAAACTATATGCTTATACTGGTAAGCCATGATCTCCAGCAGAACTGGGAAGGTCCATGTGGCCTGTAGGTACTTGCATTTACTTTTTTGCTTTAAATTCGCATCTCTTTCTGTAGGAGATAGATATCTAACTATTCATGAATCCCCAGGCACTGCTGCTGTACGATGAAGATTTTCATTGTCTCAAGAGTCTGTGGTAGACATTAGACAAGGCTTATATGGATAAGACCTTTTTTTTTTTGGTGTCTTATAGCTATTTCCCATGGTATAGGGGAAAGTTTAATTTTATGCAGTTTTATAGGAATGTGTGATTTAATTTAAAAATGCAGTTTCATTTTAGTAATCTTCATGTGCTCATGGGTGTTCACATGGAACAGGAAAATTAAGTGGTGTACCCACAACCAGCTGCTCTGTAGGTCTGTGAATCATAGGAAATGCATGCCCTCCTCTCGTATCAGTGTTCCAGTTGCATACCCTGGTTTTAAAAATCACTTGCTTGTTGTCTGTGGGTCCAAGAGAGATTGACTACTGTCTGTAAACAAAAATAAGTTATTAAAGGGAAAAAAAAAGAATATATTGTGTATAAGTGAAGGCATAGCATCTTGATGGTGGTGTGTGGCTTGTGATACAGATCTGGACACTTGAGCTCTGAGCATTGATGCAAATTACCCGTGATCAGCAGCATATGCCTCTGCCTCCCCAAAGGAAAAAGGTCTCTTGACAATGAGATGGTTACTCTTGAGGGAAGAGTGGCACAAATCGTGTCCTAACAAGAAATGCAGTGCCTAGGTAGTCACAGAGAGAACAGATGCAGAAATATACGCACTTTCATAGTCGTCTTTGCCTTTAATGTACCTTTATGTGACGCGGCACAGAAATTGATACCTGGGTCTGATGCTTGGAAGAACAGGCTGTGAGATGAACTGTACTTTGACCTGTTTGCATATTTGGACTTTTATTTCACAGTTCTTTACACTGCACTGCCATAGGATCCTTGTGCAGCCAACTGCTGGAAAACGTGCTTGCTTCCCCCAGCAGGGTCACCCTTCAGCAGCCTGTCAGTGCTCCAGCCGTTGCCTTATTGCAAAGTGTGCAAGTTCCAGCCCGTGCCAAACACGGAGCAGGTTGTTAACTCACTGTTGCAGCTGTGCAAGCAAACCCGGATTCAAAGTGCAAATAAGTACATGCTTCAGCTGTTTGCAAGTGGGAGGGGACCAAGGCATAACCCCGTGTAGGAACCTTAGCTAAAACTAAATGTTGGCATGTCAGTAGAATAAAAGGTGCATTAGTGAGGAATAGGGGAATTTCCTTTTTTATAGGCTACCCTTCTTTCTGTAAACATTCAAATGCTTTTGCCAGGTAATACTGAAGAACAAGACCTCTTGTCCCTCTCTCCCCCGCCCTTATGCCCTTCCCTCCCCCCAAAAAACGTAGTCGTCTGTTTGTCCAGGGATCTGAGTCATCTGTGTTTGTTCAATGGTCTGAATATTGAACTTAATCATGAAAATCCTGTGAAAACATTGCAACATGCTCTGTTTGCGACCTTGTCGTGATTTTTGCCCACCCCTTTGGTAAGTCACAGCTTAGGTTACCCAAATCAATTTTAACTGGAAAAATTTCTCAAGGATTATTTCTTTACTAAAATTAAAGGATGCATTTGATGAATGTTGTCATATCTTGGAAGCAATTTCCTTGGAGCTGGAAACCTTCTTCTGCAAAGCAAGTTGCTCAGTAGTGCCGCTAGTCAGTGTTTTGTACAGGTACCAAACTGTGGCCTGAAGTTGTTTATCCCATCTGTTTGAATCAAAAGAAAAGTGTGTGATTTTTAATGTGGAAGATACTTTAAATCTTTCTTCCCATTTAATAATGGAAAAAAACCTCCACCCTTCTCTCCAATTTGAGCAAAGCAACTTTCATTGTTAAAAAATGAAGGTGTTTGAGGGTTTGACTGAAAAAAAGGGATAAGAGAATGCAGACAGGTGTGTAAATAGCTACAGCAATTGGTCTTGCGCCCTCAAAGGCAGAAATTAATGTTTATTTATTAATTGAAAATGCAGATTTATTTTCCAGGCTAGGTATGGCCTCAAAGACATTGTGAGTAGTACTGTCACAGTAAGGGCTTAAAGTATGTGCTTAATGAATGTTTTCATTTTGATGGATAATTTATGTATAAGAATTCCAAAGACAATTTAAACTATGCTTGTAAATGATCATTCCTAATAGTTGGAGTCCACTGCTGGATATTTTAATTCTGTTGTCTGAGAAAGCCTTAAAAACTTTATGCTATAAATTAGTTTGTAATTTTAATATGTTATTGTGTGATCTGCATATTGCTTGTATATAGAAATAAAATTTATTACCTTTGTTTAATCAGGGTGAAAATATATTTAAAATAGAGTATGACAGCAGGCAGTTTTGTAAACTCTTCAGTGTCATGTTGATGGCTATATAACATACTGTGATGGTTCAGAATGAGACCCATAGTGACTTGTGCAGCCAGCTGCAACAAATAAACATGTTTTACTGCCTACTATCATATTATGTTTACAGCACAGCAGACTGGCTGTCATCAGAGAAGCTTGGATGAAAACTTTCTGGAGAAATGATGTAATTGCTAATGTGGTGAGAATTATTTTGGTATTTTTAGTTCTCATAAACTTGCGTCCTTTCATCTGATGGCTTGATACAGATTTCTAACAGTATTTTACATCTAAATACGTTACAAAACAGTGGCTGAAGTAGGGGCTCCCAGGTTTTTTTAAGGCTGCCTTTTTTCCACCCTCCAAATGGACCAAGAAAAACTGTAATCAGGACCTTGCCCCTGCCTATGACTCCTTGAAAATCGCATAGCGGTGAATTGCAGCCATGTGACTTCTGTTCTTTGCTGGTAGGTTTGGATGCGCATCAGGGGTTTTGGGGAGGTTCTTACTGTTCCTGCCTACTGAGCCCATGGGCTGTTGTACCGCTGGTGTTAGCGTCATTCCTGTGCTGCTGGCTGAAGATGTGCCTCTGCCCTAAGTGGTGTGAAGTGGCGGGTGCCTGGAGCTTCCCTGATGTCAGCTGGCACTCGAGGATGCTTAGTGCTTTACAGGGCAGCACATAAGCAGGATGCTGTGGAGGTCAGGCGCTGTGTTGTGTTCTCTGTGTGATTTCCCCTGTGGCTACGCAGCAGGTGAGCAAGTCGATTGATGGGTGTGAGTTAGTGCTTGATAATCTTTTGTCAGTAAACTAAACATCAGTCATTATTACGCAGGGCAGTCTGGTGTTGCAAACGTGTCTTTCATCCTGCAGGGTGTTCCTGCCCAGAGGCTCGCTTCTGCTGATCAGGAGGGATACTTTTTTCCCAGCGCTTACCTTTGCTAGTGAAGAGCTACCAAGCACTTGCCAGGCTGTGTGCTGTAAAATACACCTTTTGTTATCAACCTGTTGCTGAATTGCTTTTTTGGGAAGTCACAGTTTGCTGTTCAATGGCTCTCTCTTCAAGAAGAACTTCTTGAGCATTTGCCTATTCTCTTTCTGAGCCATGCCTTTATGCTGCCCCAGTTTGACAGTGGTACTGACTTTCATGGGCGTGAATCCAGTGTGTCACAGCACTCTGGCTTTCAGGTCATTTGGAGTAATAATTCACTTTGGACTTTCCTGCAAAACAGGGTGCCAGAGGTACCTCCCAAGGAATTTGTCTGGTTGGCAGGAGGGTTTTGCGTATGTAATTTGTCTGTAATGTCTGTGTAGCATTGAGGTAAGGCCTTGTGCATTTCTGTTTTTAGAGTAATGCTGAGCTAGCTCTTGGGTTGATACCATATGTGCATTGTAAGCGTAGCAGAAGTCAGTAACACCTGAAGGAGTGAATGGTGATGAGATCATTTCAAGGCACAGGGTAGGTGAGCAGGTGAGCTGTAGCTTGGCTCTCACAGGGGTTACAGGGGGAATTTTCTGGCATGTAATTTATGTCCAGCAAGAAACAGTAGTAATTGGCTGTTAGCTATTTACACTGAAGAACAGCCAGGGGGACCTAAATGGCTAAAAGCTTTTGAATGAAAGCTTGTTCATCTAAACTTGGAGGTATATCTGCCTAGACTTTCCCCTTACTGATTTTATGTGGGCGAAAATACATCCGTAGGTAGAGAAAACTCAACTTAGGCAGACAGATCAAAAGTAAAAGTTCTCCTTCCTGATTTGCCTTTGTAGGCAAGTCCTTTCTTCTAGCAAACTGAAGGATTGTCTCAGTGGCAGAGCTCTGCTCATTTCTTTTGGTCTCTCGGAAGTCCTTTCTGTCCCCTCTGCCTTTTAGCTGTTTGCTCCGTGATCTCCCCATAGTCTCTGAATAACCTTCAGGCTACAATACGCTTATGATGACTCTTTTGGTTGCCAAATCTTACCTCCGCTAAAGAAGCAATCTCTTGCCTTCTTCCAAGGAATCCACCTCCTCTCTTTGCTGTACAGGAATGTATTACTGCGTACCAAGGGCTGAAAGAAAATGAGTGCAGCCTGCGAGTCCCTAGTAGAGAGTGGGGACTAGGCAGTCCACCAGTCTGCCATGGGAGGAAGAATGTTATTTAGCAAGTGAACATTTTTTCTGGTACAGTTTTTGTAGCAGGACCATCTGGCTCTTATTAAAAGTTGCTGAGGAGTGTGGTTTTGATGGACTTCTCACTCCTGAGCACCATTGCTATAATGCAAAGTAACCAAATTTATCTGAAGTATTTTACTATAAACAGAGTGGAAGTGCGAGCTAACACTACGTCTGTGTGTGTCAGCAGGCATTGCAAGGGGATGTGGAAAGTTAAAAATGCTTTCTGTTACTTTTTGACCGTAAGAAGGTAGGTTGTCTGTTTTCTTTACCTGTCTTTGCGTTAGAAACATGTTTTTTATTGCTTGTTGTGGTATATTTGCCCAATGCTTTCTTCCAAGGAGGCAGCCATTGTTGAGGAGTTTATCTAGGAGGAGATTCTAGTCATCTTCTCCTTGCTCCTGCAGCTTCCTGCACGTGACACAACAGAAAACGCTCTTTACTTCTACTGTTCTACCAGCCAAAATAGATCCCACAGAGCATAAAGGTGTATGTAGTGTACATAGTGGACTCGTAGCATGCACTAGCTTTCAGGACTGTTCTTGCAGCATGCTGAGCACCCAGGGCTCTCGCTGGCACCACCCAGAACCAAGGCAGTGCATGAACTTTGTGCATCGGTTTTGAGAAACAGGAGGAAGCCTTGGGGTAGCCACTGGGACTTCTTGTGAAATTTTAAAGGCAGAAGTAGCCTGCTGTGGGCGTGCTGCAGGCAAAGGAGCCAGTAAGGACACAGAGTGACTTTTCTTATGTGTTAGGTTTGAACCGGTTAATTTGTCCTTCGTAACAACTTTAGGGAAATATGAAGGGGTGTGGGAAGCCAGCTGTTGAAGGCAACAGGGGGGATTAGCACTTCTCACTGATTTCAGAAGCTGTTAGTATAATGCTGAGGTTTTCCTGCATACCCCTGTACAATGCATGAAAACATTAGTATTCAGGAGAGCCAGCATGCTTAGGTCTCTCTACACCGTGGTGCTTCTGAAGTCCAGAGTCTGCCAGGTTCAGCCCCTGAGCTGCAGTTCAGGTTTAGGTGCCAATGTGAGATGGATATTCCTAAATTCTTCCTTTTTGGGTGTGACAAACCAGCTGAATTCCCTGAAACGGTTTGAGAAGTTTGCAGTGGCATTAGTAACCTTAACTTTGCTCTGTTTTGTAGGAAAGCTTAGTGGTTCTCTCCTCTCCTTGAATGCGTTTGTAGCTGCATCTCCCATCTTCTCTTTGGGGAGCAGTGCTCCGTCTGCCCTATGCATGCAGGAGGAGACACAGTGCTCTCGGGGCCAGAGAACACGCACAAAGGTGGGGATGACTGCGGCTGTTACGTGAGCCCTCCTCCAGGAGGAAGGGCACACTGACTTACCTGGCTGCTGTAATTGTATTACCCAGTGCAAAATACATGGACAAGTGCCATGAAGAGTGCCTCGTCCTCTAGCGGTACCTCTGCTCCAGCAGCAGAAAAGCTGGTGCAGCGAGTATGTTCTGACCATGTCGTTCAGATTTGGCTCTCAAGAAAATCAGAGGCCAGAGCCTTGGTAGACCCCAAGTATGCTGGAGTGCATGATGGCATCAGGTGACAGTAATTCGGGTCTGCTGAGGTGGTGGCAATTCTTGGTGGGTTCAGTCTCAGCTTGCTGTAGGAGCATTCCTGGTGAAAGTGTAGTGGTTCTATGCCTCTCAAGTGCCTGACAGGTTAGGTACCCAAATGCTTTGATGACCTGGGCTTTATATTTGAAGTGCAGTGAGTTTTATTGTCATTTTATGGTTCAGGAAACTGAGGCACAGTGTTCGTGTTATGACTATCTGAATGAGCGAGAGAATCAGATTCTTCTAAATTTGTCTACTATATGTCAGTGTTTCAGTACTGTTGTATCCTGTATGGGGCTTCAGATTATTCTTCACTGGCTGTGCACCTGAAGATGGCTTCATGGTTTCATACAGACTGGTGGATATCACATGTGAGCCCTGAAAGAGTCACTAATTTTAGCAGCATAACCCCACCCTGTTGTTTCTGTGGTATGTTGTGCAGTGGTGGGACTTGAGCCAGCATTGGCATCGCTCCACTGGGTGGAGGAGAAGGTACTCCAGGCGTTAATTAGCTATACTGGAAGAGAAGATAATTGTCACTGGCACCCCAAATACTTGGACAACAAACCAACTCTAAGCATATAGAAGTACAGTGTTGGGGATGGTATGCTGTTCGGGTAAATGAATGGATGAAAGATGTTACTCATGATTGATTCTCAAATTATGAATTATCTTTATTTTTTTTAAAATGCATGATAAATAACTTCATCTTTTCTTTTTAGTTGATGTCCATCAGCGTATTAGGTGTTTCTGCTTGGATGAGAGACTACCTGAATAATGTTCTGACTTTAACTGCAGAAACAAGGTAAAGTTTTCCTTAAACCTGTTAATCTGTGTGGGTGATGGATTGTGGTATATGTTGCTCATTCAGTATGGCAAGTTTCCTAATTAGGCTTTCTAGAATTAAGAAGCCTTCGGTTGAGGTAATTATTGTTTTGTTGAAAGGTGTCTTTTTGCAACTATTTCTGGCATCACTTGAAGTTAGGGAAGGGAGAAAGATATGAATTCAGTCTTGTTTTATTCCTGTGCCTTTCTCTTCTGACAGGGATCAATTTTTGGCCCTTTGCCAACATGTAACCATATTATATTACTGTTTGGTTTTTGAATACTTTATTCAGTCCAGAGATTTAGGAATGCTGTTAGTTTTATTGCAGCAGTGCTTATGAGCCCTAGTGATGGAACAGGGCCTCACTGTGCTACATACTGTGCAAGTGCAGGACAGGAAGATTGCCTTTGCCCCAAAGAGATTTTGGATTACGCGTTATTTTCTGGTACCCAAATGGAGCATATGACTCTAAAACCACATAGAAGAGATTTCTGTGAAACTTGTGAGGTGCTGGAAATAACACATCTGCTAATCCACCATTTTTGTTTTAATGGCTATATTACGTTTTTCTTCTGTATCATTTTTGTGTGATTATGCTTTTTTTTTTTTTGATTATGATTCTGATTGGTTTTAGGGTGGAGGAGGCTGTCATTTTGACTTACTTTCCTGTGGTCCACCCAGTCATGATTGCAGTCTGCTGTTTCCTCATCATAGTTGGAATGCTGGGCTACTGTGGAACAGTGAAAAGAAATCTCTTGCTCCTTGTCTGGGTATGTTTCATAACCTCTAAAACCAGCTAACTTCTGCTTTGCTTCAACAGTGTAAGAAAAGTTTTAATCCACAGGCATTACATAAATACTGATTATTTTTTATTACCATGTTGAGTTATGGTATCGGTGAGTAATTGTAATTGCGAAGTACACAGTAGGAAAGAATTTATGGCCTAGACTGCATTATGCTCTGTCTGAAAGACAAGCAGTGTCTCATTTGCAAAAATCCACTTCATTTAGTAGAGGAGTTGCTGAAGGGAAAAATAACTCAAACTCTTAAGTACTAATAATTATAGGAACCTGAGTCTGAGGGCTCTGAAGGAAACCCTTACGCTACCCTTTTGCCTCTTGGCTGTGCAATAGCTAAATAACCTAGACTTTCCTTTATCCCCACAGTTGATTGTGTATGTAAAGTAACAGCATTTGTAGCTAATGAAAGTTAATTGAGTGCATTCAGAAGCTTTGCCTTCTCTTATGTGGATGTGGAATTTTGAAGTTGCATTTGGTTGTGAGCAAGTTTAAAAATAAATGCCAAGTAGCCAGCTTTTTCCTTTGTTTGGAGGCTACATATATGAGCCAACGCCAGCTGAAAAGCAATAGTCTCTCCTGCACAAGGCTCTATGTACAATTTAACTGTGACGAGGCTTCAAATGTCAAGGGAGCCAAATGCCTTTTTCTTCATCTGGAAATCAGTGAGTTTGAGGACAGTAAAAAACAAACAAAAAAGCCCCAAAACCTAAAAGCCCACCAAACTTGCACCAATTTTAAAGGTTTAGAGTTTAAAAATATTTAGACCATTGGCATCACTGAGATCAAGGATTGCCCTGTACCTGTATGCTTCTCAGAAGTCTAGGTGGTAACCCTCTGCAGAGTTGGGCTTTGTCTTTTAACGTGAGGATGAGCAGGATTCCAAGCAGTCTGTAAGCCTGAGAGAGCGGGAGGAGTGGGTGTGAAAGAGGTGTATCAGACTAATTGCAGTAGGAGAAAGTGGACAGGTAAAATCCTTCAGCTCTTGAGAATATCTGGGAGTCTTATACAAGTAGAGTTAGGCTCCTGCTGTTTTTTCACCGACGTGAGTATTGGATTCTCCCAAGGTGCACGCAGTCGCATTTTTCTTGTGGATTTGTGTGGGTTTAAGTACATGATACCTGGAACTCACAGATTTTGCACAAAATGACAAAAAAAAAAAAAATTAGAAGTTAGCTGAGGTTTATGCAACATTTGCTTTTATCTAATAGGAAACATTGTAACTGCAGCTAAAGCAGTTGGGAAACTGTGCTGTAGTTTTGTATTAAAATGTCTTTTTTATTTGAGAAGGTTGGA
>NW_009648043.1:6350866-6386524 GCF_000708025.1 Charadrius vociferus
CAAATGCTGTTTCTCCTCTTGCATATTTGTTAAGCCCGTGTACCATATGAAGCTTGTTGTTTCAACGCTATATAGTTAGGAAAAACTCTCATTTAAATCTGAATACTTCATAGTTATAGAATAGTCATGCATTTTTTTTATTTCTAGATCTTAACCTTGCAATGTTAAAGTCAATGGGAACAAGTCCGAAGAGATGTTAGTTATGATGACTTGCATAAAAATAATAGATTAATGTAATTTCGTACCATATAATTATTTAGCTAGTAATCTTCCTTACATACTTTAAAAGGGCTTCGTACATAATTGTCTTTTATATAAATAGTGAAAGTATTAAAAGATGGTAAACTTACTAAGCCCTTAGTTTTTATGATAAGGTTATAAGATGATTTTCATAAAGTGTTTTCTATTTTATATTGGTGATGGTTTATGAAGTAAATTAAAATTAATTAAAGGACAAAAGCAACTGTATGATGTAGACCAATGCTACATAGTGTCTGAAAAAAAAAAAAATCGTTTTTGGTATCAGCCTTGGAAAAAGTCATAGCTAATTCAAAAGAAAAAGAAGTGAAAACTGGTTTTGGCCTCCAGTTTACTTAAACTGCCAGTGAAAATAAGAAATCATTTATAGCTTTTAATGCCATCTGGAAATAAATTATTTAAAGTGTGTTTAGGCACGCAAATTATACTAAATCAATACAAGACATTTCTATAATTTTAAGTTGCAATATTTCATTTTCAGGAGCCTGAGAATTTGCTCTTGCTAAGCAAACTGATAAGTAAAACTAAGTGATATCTTGCTAAGTATGTCATTGTCTTTGATTAATTGTTAAATGAATACAATTGTGTTATACCACAGAAGTATGCAGACCTAAGTCAATGCTTCATTCATCAGACTAATCAGAAAAGTGATGGATCAACAAAATGAGCTTTTGTACAACCAGATGAACTAAAAGAAAATAACCTTCACGTAAAACATTAACAACCTCTTCGGTCATGCTTTTAATCTTCTTTTTGAAGTACATGAACAGCTGTAATGACGGCACGCAGAGATACTTGGATACAAATCTTGACATTCCTGGCAGCATACTAATTGCTAGTGCTAATGTTAAGTGAATTGGATTTTTTGAAAATCTAATAAAGCATAAGGGCCATAAAATATACATATATGGTGTTAGATATTTTTAAAACATCTGTATACATTTTTATTTTCCTTTATTTTTGAAATTTTGTCTTGCAATTAAATGCTTGAAACCTTCCCAGCTTCACATGGGTCATAAATATAAATTGAACTAACGTTTACTCGGCTTCATAGTAAGAAAATATAACACCTCAGTCTTCTGTGGTGCATGCTCTGGATTATTTGCAGAACCAGCATTTTAAAGGTATTATCATTTAATTTTAATTGCTTCAGGATTAGGTAGTCCTGAAGCCTAGTTGGTATAAAGAGCCCACGTGTTCCTTAAGTGTCTATAATTCTGTTGTGTGTTGTGAATGACCAACGTCCTCATGTAGAAGTGGCTGTTTTTCAAACAAGATTCTTCAAATTATTTTTTTCAAACAGTTTTTCAAACAAGATTCTTCAAATTATTTTTTTTCAAATCCAGAACCATCCTTTGCCTCGTCTCTTCTCAGGCTCTGTACATTTTGGATTGTTTTTAAAGTCTGTTGTGCACATAGCCTAACCAAGAAAAAAAATCCCCCAAAGAACCAACCCCACATGTATGTATTCTTCAAGAATCGTAACCTTAAGAGTGTGTGAATTTTTTTGAAGGTCTTGCTTTATTAAGACAACAAGAGTAAACTCAGTTGCTTGACCGTGAAAATCCCACTGAAAAATATTTTCCTGGCTGGAGTTTTTATTGCACATTCTGGCATTTTTAACTGTGAATTTTCTGTAATTGCAGCATTCAAACAGCACAGGATTCAAATTTGTCTGCGTATGTTTTCACAAAGGGAAAAACTGTTAGAAATAGTTGATGGCCAATAGGGCAACTTTTACTGATTTTTTTTATCCCAAAGTTGGCAGAGAAATAAGTATTCCTCAAAGCTAAACGTTGTTAGACCCTGTTGGTGTGTGGTCAGCTTGTTAATTCACTTATGGCAGAACGTGGTTATAAATAGGAACTTGGCAGACTAAATTGTTAATTGAGTTGAAACACAACCAGACAAACCATCTTTAAACTAAACTGATCTTTTCTTTAAAAGCAGGCAAATATTTCATAAAGAGAAAAAATGAAATGGTACTATGTTTTGATTGAAAAGGTGAACTGGAGACATGTGACAAACTGAAGGTGAACGTGACTGTTCCACGTCGGTAGTTCTCAGCCAGCTAAATAAATAAATTTCAGCACTGCTTGGTGAAAGCAGTTTCTGTAAAGTCCATCTGAAGAATGATGGGGAGCCACTGGCTGTGTCACACTTGGGGCGGATTCTTCAATACCCGTACACCCATTTCAGTCCATGTGGATGCAGAGGTATTAGGGGTGATTAGATTTGGACATCTGCTATGTTGCAAGATATCAATAATTGCTAATGTCTTCCTAGAAGGGGCTCTTACTCTGTGTGAAATGTTAGCTGCTCTACAGTACCACAGCACCAACTGTTCTGCAGTACTTGTGCCTACAGTTGGCATGAATTACTATGAGTTTAGTGATAATTATTATTTTTTTTTGTCTCCTTTTGTGGCAGCATCTATTTCTGCAATAATGCATAATATAGGTTATCTGTTCTGTAATAATACAGGGTATTTGTTCTGACCCATGTGGACTCTTACCACAGTCACAGCTGCTCCAATACCTTGTACTAACATTTGGCACTGGAATTGTTATTTACCAATCAGAAGTATTTCTTCACCATTTAACTACTGAGCATTGAAAGGGAAGAAATAACTGACAAACATGCTTGGCGTAAACCTGTGCCGTTTAGATTTAGACAGGACAGAGACTGAGTTCATTTTCATATTTTGTGCCTTTTATCAGCAGCTCATTTAGGAATGTGGTGTGAGCAGGAGGAAAACAGAGGTTCACAGGATGGGTTGATCTGCCTTGTTGAAAGATGGGTTTAAGTGGATTTATAATGCTGTAGTACAAGTTTGATGAGAAGCCAGTACTGTGCTAAAACTCAAATTCAGACAGTCAGTGGGTAAGTAAGGGGCTGGACATTTAGCTTGCATTTTGAAGTGCTGCTTGTTTGACGTTCCACTTCTAAGAGAAAATATGCTTAAACTTCACTAATTTTTATAATACCCCAGGCGTTTCAGATAGAAGCAACTTTCTCAAGAAAATAAATAGAGCTTTTTTTTTTTAATTCCTTGTATTTCTAACTTTCAGTTCAAAGGTGAACTGCTTGAGGAGATGCCTGTGCTAATCATCATAATACATCATTTTGCCTTGAAGTGGGATAGAGGGTAAGCTTCTGTCCTGCTCAGATCAGGTTTTTTTAAGGTTCAAACAAATCATTAGTTTTTGAGATCGGTGTTGGTGATGCCACAGTGTCACCACAGATAAAAGCTGTGCTTTGTGGGAGCGGGTGCACGCTGCAGGGTTCCCAGCATGGTGGAGTGGACTACGTTGGTCCTGAGGTCCAGTGCCAGCCTCTCTGCCTGCCTAAGCATGAGGTGCATTTTGTTGACCTTGTCTCCTCCAACGTAAATGTACAGTGCTGTGTATGTACTTAAAATACTTTTTCAAAGGCAAGTGCTTTGAAACAGTGCCCAAGCGGTCTTAACTAGGCGACGGAGCTTACAGACGAAGGATACAAGTTGCCTGGCGTTATGTGTTATTGGGAGGCATTTAGAGATGGAGGGTGCTGCCCGCTGAACAAACTGCACGCAGGAGCAGCTGTGTATTTGAGCAGTGTGGAGGGAAGAGAGTCGGGGCGGAGGAGCACGACAGGAATTCAGCTGGTGGGAGTGTCTAGGTCTTCTTGTGAATGCTTGGCTTAAATCCAAATGTTTGTGGTGCTCACGGTGATGATCTGCTTCCTTCACCCCTGCACGGAGCAGCTGCCTTGAACACACAGCCACGTTGTACCAGAGTGGAGCCAGCACCGTACTATTTGGTGCAGTTATCCGGTGGCTCAAAGTAATTAGAAGTGTCCAGCCCCTTGAGAGCTATTCGGGGGAAATGCCTTTGATTTACGACAGCAAGGTTGGACAGTGTGGTTATGGTGCTGTCAAGTAAAATGTTGTGGTGTTTGGTTTGGGTTTTTTTTTTGCTTACTTCTGCAATAGTGAAGAGCCAACTCCCCATCCTTTTGGAAAAAGTGCTAAGTTGACATCTGTTGACAATAGTCGTTTTATGGTTCCAGTGTGTTTTCAGCCTGAAACATGCTGCTTGGACTTCTGTGACACACTTTTCACTGTGTGCTGTACTTTTAGTCTCACCTGATGAAGGTGACTACTTTGCCTGTTCTTCCAGATGTATGTCCTGAGTAGTGGTTTTACTAGGTGTCACCACGCCTGGCCTCATGATCCAAAACTTTTGGAGCGAGCCTTGTTCCTTTTATCTTCCTCGTTCCTGTTTTCCCCCATTCCCACTTGTTACACCGGTCATATTGCTTCCTCCCTCCAAGTTTTTGAAAGTCAGTGATGCCCAGGGCAGTAGGAGAGACTGAAGTGGCAGCCGAGCTGAAAAAGTCTCTGGAGTGATACTTCCTGGTGGGAAGGTAGTAATAGGAAGGTTGCTGAAGTGGAATGATGGAAGTGGGTACCAGGAAGCTATCAAAAGGACAGGGACTGATATGACAGTAGGTTGAAGGGACTGGGGTTGTTGAGGTTGGAGAGCTGGGAATGATACCAGGATGGGAAGGAGGGATGCTGCATCTTGACCATCTCAGCAGCTGCCCATCTTTTCTCAGTCAAGATGCAGCCCCCATCCTTCCCATCTTCGTATCATTCCCAGCTCCTCTTTTCTCGCTGCTTGTTTGCTCAGCTTTTTTTCCTCTGCTGAAAGGAATAGGGAATGGGAGAGTCCCTGAGAGCAAGGAAGGAGTGAGTGAGTAAACAGATCCATAAAGCCCAGCCAAACCTCCACGTCTTGTCTGAAACACAGCCCAGCCCCACCACTGTGGCATGCCTTGATGCTGTGGTTCAACTGCATTCTTGTTGCCACAAACTGAGGATGTAGCGGATGTCCTGTCAGGTAAATTAATCTCTCTTTCTTGCCTAATCTTGCCCTTTTGACTAATTAACCACAGAGACACTTTGCTGCGCGCACAGGGGCTGTGGTATGGGTTTTATATCTAAGAGCACTTCACTCGGAGTGGTAAATGTTTGAAGTGTTTCAGGGCATGCTGAGGCAGACTTATTGTGTGTATCAGCAGCAAATTGGTCTATTTTACAAGAAAAAAGATTTTCTTGACTAAAGAAGCATTTTTATGGTGTTTAATTTCCTTGGTAGAAAATAAAAAGGGAGTAGAGATATGAAGGGAGCTGTGTTTCGAAAATCTGTGCAGAACAGGAAACTTTAGTTTTTAATGTAAATCCTATGAAATAAAGGGAGAAAGGGGGAAGGGAATACTGTATGCCATGAGGAAATTATGGTCTAATGTCTATTTTTACCTATGTCCTGTTCAGTACTTTACCATGACCTTGCAATGACCCTTATTCTTGGGAGTTCATTGACTGGAGGTAATTGAGCCTTGGACAAATAAATCCTAATAATTGTCTGAAGTGTGCATTTGCTTATTTCCAAAGTAATACTTGTTTCCTTATATAAGCAAAGATCAACTGTTAAAGTAAAAATTTAAAACAGATCATTAATATCTCATGGAAGAATCAAGGCTGTGAACAAAGTTCTAACTATTAATAAATAATTTTGTTTAGCTTTTAAAAAAGCAAAGGGGTCAATCAAACGAACTTGGACTCATACCTTAGAAAATATAAATGCTCATTGCCATCGAATTTTGGTTTTGATTCAGAAAATTAGTTACAAAGGTTTGGGGAATAGTGGTAACTGTTCATATAAAACTCCACTCTTGCAAAGGTTACAGACTTTAAGACATTTTGATAAAATTTTGTGATCTGGGAAACAGAATCTAAATTAATAGAGATATTTGATCATTTTGCTCTGGAATGCATTTATTTTGAAGAACTGGATGGCATTTAGTAGCTACTGTTGTAAGTTGGTGGTTTCGGCCCATTTCCTTGTTGACTTGTGACTGCGTCTCTCACAAATTTCTGCGTTGTCAACCAAGTAAACCAAATTTTAAATCAGAATGACAAATGAACTGTTAATCCCTTCAGGGCAGGGCTCAGGGAGCTGGGGAGGGAGGAAGGGGGGGCAGGGGAAAGTTTGCGCTGTTGGAGTGGATAAACAGAGGATTTCAGTTTTCCATGCAGCTTGTCTGACTCCGTTTAATGAGCGTTGTTCCATTTTTAAAAAGTATAGCTGGATTAATCATTAAAATAACCTCAGTAGTTTTTAAACTAACAAAAAAGTAAAGGGAACCATAGCTTGTAACTTACTGAGGGAGGAAGGACTTTTTATTAGGTTTTGTACAGAAATAGTCTGGTTCCTGTTGGTGATCCAGCATTGTGGTGGTGGTCATCTGACATTTCTCAGGGTGCAGACAGATGTCTGGATGGCTTGTGTCTCAGAAGAACAAGGCCGACGCTCTCAGGCTGTTAGCCATTGAGAAATGCTATGCACAACCCTCTTAAAATCTTCTGGCATCTGTTTTACATACCATATACTCCAGTCTTTTAGAGATTCCCATAAGGTTTCATTCTGCAGCTGCCTTACCCTTGGAATCTCCTTCAGCCCCTGCCCTCCCCTCCCAGAGTTCTCCTTGTCTCTCTTGCCATGTGGACCACGTTGCCCAAGAAGGTGGTGTGAGCACCAGACAGCAAGTCTGAGGAGGCTGGGCTTGCTGATGAGCCACTCTCGTTTGCTCTGACATAAGGGTTGTGGTTTTTCTTGAGTCTGAAAGGGAGGGGGGGTTGTTTTTTATCTTCTGTGAGAAAAGAAAAACGCTTGGGAGGAGAGCATTAGAGCTTGAAAAAGTTGTTTATTAAATGAAATACAGAGCACATGAACAATGATTCATTAATAAGTACACTGATCCTTCAAAGAAAGGCACATTTGCTCAAAAATGGAAGGGTTTATACAGTCTTGTAGACTGGATCCTCCAAAAGCTGCAACACTGCCCATACTCTCACTGTTCTGCTCATGGCAGGGGGGCTGGAACTCGATGATCTTCAAGGTCCTTTTCAACCTAAACCGTTCTATGATTCTATGTTGGAACTTCCGACTCCAGTCGTTATCCCCTGCCTGCCATTGCCATTTGCTTTCATATACAGAATGCTCTCTTGCTTTCTCACTGTCTGGTAATGAGCTTAAGAAGCTGCCAATATTTCAGTATGTTGTATGATGGGATATATTTGTTCTCTAGAGGTGAATTTAGTAGACTGTGAAGCCTCCCTCGGGTTTTCTAGGATGACAGTGGTTAATTAGGAAGCTGTCAGAACAGGTGAAATAGGGTCCTAATCCCAGTAAAAGGAGCATCATGCAGGATGCAAACTAAAAGGTTTGGGAGAGTGAAAAGGATGAATGAAGCCACTGTTGTGCCTTTCTAGTTCTGATGAAATTTGGGTTGCCGCAGAACCCTGTCTCAGTTCGTGTTTTCGCAAGTTGCCTAAACTCTTGCTTCTAAATCAGACTTTCAGACTGCAAACACAAGCATCATGTCACATTTGGTATGAGCAGGATCAAGACAGCATGACTGGGGATGTGTCCAGGTTTTTGATTTTTCCTTGTGTATGGGCTGACACCCCACTGATTTTACAGGTTATAATAGCTGAATGCTGAGGAGGCATTCCACAGGTCCAGAGAAGTGGTGGAGTCACCATTCCCTGGAGGTATTTAAAAGATGTGTAGAAGTGGTCCTTAGGGACATGGTTTAGTGGTGGACTTGGCAGTGTTAGGTTTGCAGTTGGACTTGATGATCTTAAAGGTCTTTTCCAACCTAAATGATTCCATGATTCTTTTGGTCACTGGCAAAAAATTACCGAACCCAGCTGTGGTAGAGCAAAAAAACACGGTGTGGTACCAATTACCAACATATACGTACGTACATATATATACCAACGTGGATGGGTAAGAATGCTAGTACGGTTACCCTTACCCACCTGGACTGCTTGACACCAGAGCGCCATAGTCACTCATTGGTCACTAAGTACCCTAAGTCATCACATTTCTATGAGGGCTTCTGCTTTCAGCTTCATTTCTAGCATCGTGCTTACACTAGTTTGGAAGGGCACCCTCAGAGGACAGTCATGTGGTTTTTGTATCTGTGCCAGTGGGATTATCGCGGTGGCTGATAATAGGGCACTGGGTGTTCAGTGCAATAGCCAAGGCGATGTGAAGAAGACCACTGCAGGACAGTAGAGTTTTAACTCTGATTTTAATTTGCTAAATATAATTAGTACTTAATATTTCCACTGACAAAAAAAATAAATCTCTGATCTTCTGTGTTCGTGGAAGTACTTTGGAGAATTGTATTTAAAATGGGAACTGGAATGGGAGGAGGAGTAACATTTTCACAAACTCCCTCCATGTACTGTTTTCTGAAGTCCCAGTTTTTCCATCGTCCTGTTGCCATGTTGGTAATAGAAGGTTATTTTTCACCATTCTTTTCACCTGTTGCCTGAAAAGCATAGACAGATTATATTAAGTGATTAATTGCAGGAATTGTGTGGCATATTCAAGACAAAAAATGTCTAGAACTACAGTAAGAGTTTTGTATTACATCTCTGCAAAAACCCATAAAACATTGTGCTTTACGCTTTATATCCTCCCCTTCAGTTGCCCATGATTGCTACAAAAAAATCCCATACTCTGCAGGGTAGAAAGCCACAAGGGAAAGATTTTGTGTTGAGAAGCACCTTGTGTATGCTGTTGACCATTGCTGTCTGAACTGAATGGGAATTGTTGGAACAAAGACCTTTTAAATGAATGCAAAATATCTTAGATTCAGTAATAGCAATTTTGTGCTTGCGTTTGCTATTTTTATTTGTGTTTGTATCTGAATGGTTGAGATGATCAAGAACAAAGTGTGTTCCTGTAATGTGTTCCGTGGTGATGGTCGTTCACTTAGTTTGGTAGAACAAGCAGAATAGCAAAAAAACTGTCATAATTTAATTAGGACAAATTAATTTTGTAGTTCTGTTGTTAACCTTAGAGAGATAGGAAGACGTTTTGGGCATATGGTAGAGCATGTATGCTCCATATATGGAGTTTGTATCTTCTTACTGGATGCCACTGCTGCATGCAGGAATTTTTTTCAGACTAAAAGTTTTGATCCTACTTAGATAGTCCACACAGACCTTTCTAAAAATAGTTTTAAATTATTCTGATTTTTTTAATGTGTAGGTGAAAATACCATGTAGTGCTTTAGTAGGTTCTGATAGCCTTTATGCAGGTAGCTGTCTGAAAATGACCATCTGAATTAGCACAAAACCTATTTTTTGGTTTCTTTTTTTCTGTCCTTGACTATTTACTTCATGGTTACCTGCCTTCTGTAGTTGAATTTGATCATCATTGGATTTCCATTCCTTATGTTCCACTATCCCACTGTCCTTTTTGTCTTATAGACGAATGCCCTGTAGAAGTGGACTACAGTTGTCTGACTTTCACGAGAGCAGGACCTCTCTGGAGGCGGTTATAACTTGTAGTAGCTGATCTCACAGTGTCTCTGCATTGGCTGTGAGTGGGTTTTCCTGCTGTGGATGCGTGTAGAGGTTTCAGGGCAGGATGAGGATGTCAGCTGTGGTCACTCTTAACACCTGTGCCACACACACATGAAGAGTGCTCCGCAAAACAGGGTTTGGTGACTACTTAGGGAATATGCGTAATATCTTTCCTTGGCCCTTCACCCCCCTGTCTTTTCTACACCTCTTTGAAAGTGGTTTTTGTAGTAATGACTTTTGTTTTTCTTCCTCCTCTTTTTTTTTTTTTACTCTCTTGCACAAGAAAGAAAGGGGAATGGGATTCTCCTGAACTCCTGAGGATTTAGTTCCTTCACCTCTGTCTCGGGACTGATGTGCTGGAAAAATACAGCAGCTCTGGGGATGGAGCCACCCATACATACTCATCGCTGCTTAAAAAATCCAGGTGCTTCTCTAAGGTTCCAGGTACTAGAGGAGATGCTCCTGTTGGAAAGCTGCTTTACTGAGCTCCTGCCTGTCTGCCTTCCTCCCCTGGGGCCAGTGGTGGTGAGCAAGTTTAATGAGGAAGTTACAGGAGAAGCAATTTCTGCTAATTGTCAGCATCCATTTGACACTGCAGGGATGCTGAAGCTTAGGATCTTGGCCACATACATGTCCGTGACTCAGTGAGGAGCAGTAAATGTCTACTGAATTATTCTTTTTTTTTTTTGGCAAATATTTTTACATTGATTTGTTACTTTCAAAAGAGCATTTCGGTCATTCAGCTTCTTTCAAGGAAGCAATGTTTTAGCTTTTCCACAGCCTTACTGTGGGAAATCTTTCCATGAAGCAGACTCCGCTGCGTTTGTAACAGGATGAAGGCACCACTTCAATTTTCTGATGACTCGGCATAGTCTGACTAGGGAGAGAATGATAGTGATTACTGATTACCTACAAAAGAAAAGTGTTTAAAGTGATCGTGGCTTTGCATTACTGCTTGTAGATTTTGTTTTTTAATTTTATGATAACTTGTAGATATCTTTGCAAAACTGTTTGCTCCCTTCTATGCCTTTCCTATCCTACACTCCCCCTGCCAAAAAAGCCACCTGAAAACCAATACACAGAAAAGAAAAAATCAGTAGAAAATGTCACAGCAACGGCTGAGAGTGCTCTGAGGTGTGTTGTAGGAGGTGGTATCAGTGACCTGCTGGTGCGGTATTGAGGGTAATGCCCAGTGGTGTTCTTCAGTGAGCTAGTCTCCTTTACAAAATGTAGCCACTTGGCCCATAGGAAGAAATATTAGGCTTTGCTTCAAAACCAAGTCCCTGTTTCTGGCAAAAAGCAGAAGTGTGTAAATGGAGGAAGATGCATTTAGCATCCAAACTCCTGTGGGAATTTAAGTGGGGACAAGGAATAAGCATTGAAGCCAGTAATATTTTCTGTTTGGAAGATGGAAATTAGGGGTAATAAATGTAAATAATGGTTAGAGGATTTTTTTTTTTCCCCCCACACAACTTATATAGGAATTATTTGTTTTGCGAACCATTACATTCAGAGAGAGGTATAATATTCCCCTTCCGCAGCAGAGTGAAACTGAAGCTCCTGTGTGTGGGTTTGGTGTGCCTGCAGTTGCTCAGTTCCTAGAATGGGCTTTCATGTGTGTGTAAAATTTTGGGGTCTTTTTTTTTTTTTTTCTTTTGCCTAATGGGCAGATGATGTGCTTTCTCAGGACAGAAGGCTTGATTCTGCAGTGCCTTCATGTGTCCAGATGTAGCTAGTCAGGAGTGTTCAATTCCTGGCAGACTCAGAAGTGGTTTAGGGGTGAATCTGGCTTAATAGTTTTCTATCCCAAGCTATATTCAGTAACTGGAGAACATCTTGGTCTTGGCTCTCCTGTCTCCAACTGCTACCAGCAACTTTCTTAACTATATGCTGACAAAAATGAGGCGCTTTCAAATGTTAAGATTTGTGAATGAATGAAGTGTTACAAGGAACTGCAAATTAAGAGTTTTCCAGAGAATGTCACATGTACGCCCCCAGATCTATCGTTTTCACTCTGATCAGTGAGTTTTGCACAAGATTTGGGGATAGCAGGCAGTCCCAGGCTTGTTATTCAATTAGAGTGTAAAACCACCGACAGTTTCTTTGACAGCTGAGAAGTCAAATTTGCTTTTCACCTAAACATTTAGGTGTTCACCCTTTCAAAAACGTCGGTATTACGCATGATGTCCTTAAACATTTTTTTTGGTATTAATTGAAGACTTTAAGCACGCGGCATTCTTTCCTCCTTCCGAAGTGAATACATTGCAAAGCAGATTTTCACGATTTTTTTTTAAGAACCCTTTGCATAACTTGCAGGCACTACAGTGATAGTGGATACATTGTCTAGAAGCTTATTAATTTATTTTTTTAGAGAAAGCATCATTGTTCTTACGAGGTATGACTCAAATTTTTTTCCTCTCTTGGACCTCTGGAGGATGAACATACTGGTTATTGAAGGCCTATACTGGAGCTCTGCATGTACTCATACTGTTGATTTGTAAGGATACACAATGTGTTGCTCAGCTATAACGACTAAGAAGATGCAATGTAATGTGGTGGAGATGAGTAAAACAGGATTTCTTCTTTCAACATTATCTTTATTGATCAGACTTTTGCGGGGAGCAGATATGAGTACAGCTTTCTCTTGAAAATTCACATAGATATTTTTACATGTGTGTTCTTAATTTGGCTGTTTGTGTCTATAAGCCTAATTCATGGAGTTAGGTTTGATCAGCAAGTAGAAGTTAAGGCAAGACACTGTTCATTAGCTGTCAAGGTATCTGTGAATTACTCATTTCCAGACTGGGTGATTGAAGAAGATGCTATGTAGGTGACTGTTAAATCCTAACATGTGTGGATTTATAGTCTCTTATTTTGAATAATACAGCTTACTGACCTTTTAATAGAAAAAAAAATAATCACTTATCCTCAGTACACACTTTGTGTCTTTTATACCTGTCTTAGATAGATTACAGAAAGAAGTGACTAAATTAGAGGCCTGTCGGCATGTATGCTTCTAATGGCATTATGTATTTATTTGTTATATTGTGATGGTGTTTCTTTGATTTCCAAATAAAATAAAAACTCGTGAAGTCAGTAACTTTGTCTTGTGTTCTGAGAACAAGGGGAAGCTCAGTCCATTGACATGGAAGAACGTGTGGAGTCAAAAATGAATGGAACTGTACTTCTGCTTTAAATAAAAGATAAATGGGTTACTTCTAATAGATAACACCAGTTAAAGCAGTCGTAATTTCCATGCGGCTTTATCCTGAAGTTCAGAAAGGGTCTGTTGATGCTATGCAGAAGATAGTCCTTCTCTTTTTAAGTGCAGCAACCAGTGTTTCTAAACAGTCATTACCAAGACCTGTACAGCTTCTTCATTTATACATGTATTTTCTGTTTTTAAATAGTTCAAGGGTTAGATCTGGTAATAAACAAAGATATTTCAATCCATCTCAATAAATATTTGTACATTTATGCCTGACCTCAAATATGTTTGATAAGAACATAGCTTTCAAGAACCTTGTTTGCTTCACTCTTCTCAATTTTCTCTTTTTTTATTTTTTTTTCTTCCCCCTTTTTACTATTAGCATGATTTGGATATGTTGCTTGAATGGATAGAACTAAAAAAATATATTTATTTTTTTCCATGTATATGAGGGGAAAAAAGATTGTCGTCTTTGCAACTTTTGTAGCATAATGTGTCATGATAGCCTTGTACTCTTGGACAACAAGGAAATAAATTTATTTTCTCATTGTAATGTTTCATTGTAATGTTCATATGCTTCATGTTAAGTTAGTAAGAAATGTCACATGACTTAAACATTTAGAAAGTTTGCTGCATGAATCTCTCATATTTTGGTTACAAAAACGTATTTCAGATTCCATGTCATGTGAAATATTAATAATGTTTTGAGGTGTCCTTTAATATTGTTAAGTCTTTTTTTAAATTTTTTTTCAAAGTTACCCTGAATGTCAAAAATAACTAAGACCATTCTGGTTTCTGCAGTACTTTGGAAGCTTGCTTGTGATATTCTGTGTTGAACTGGCCTGTGGTGTTTGGACCTACGAGCAGGAAATAACGGTGAGTCAGAAAAGGAGGCTGCATTTTTTCAACAGAAGAAAATAAAGATTTCCATTAGCTAGATGTTTTCTAATTGCTGTAGTGTTTATCTTTGTTCATTATTCCGACAGCCTAATTTCATGTGACTGCCTTTTTTTTTTTTTTAAACAGAGAATTCTTCTGGGAAAGCTTGTCTGTCTGGAAGGTTCTCTCTGGGCTCCTCCCCACCCCCTCTGTATTTGAGAGCCAAATCCTGCAGCCCCTGATTTAAGGACTTTATTTTTTGTTAATTTTTGCTTAGGCAGGTTCTCATTGAAATCAGTGGAAGTTTTGAGGATAAAGTATGAAATTCAGGCTTAAGATAAGTATTTTGAGAGAGGAGATGTGAGAATTTGAAAGGCTTTTGCCCCCAGAGTTCTTCATGTTTTAAAGAGCTATAGCTGAGTGTACTATGTGGTAAACACAGTGCTCTTTCAATAGAGGACTTGCTGTCTGCCGAAATCTTCACACTGCCTCCACAAGCTATAAATGCCAGTTTTAAGCAAAACATGTCTTAGCTATAAAACACTCTTCTGTAAACTTGTGAAGAGGTTTTATCTCTGTCTAGTTTTTATAGCTGTACCAACCATTAATTTTCAAACTGAAGACTTGTAACCATCATGCAAGAAAATGGGTGAGTGTTAAGCAGGAATTAAACTGAAATGTTATTCTACTGGCTGCTATATCCTTGGCTTGTACTCAGTCTGGTACATTTTTATGATTAGAAGGACAACTATTTTCTCTGAGCTGCCAAGATATGCCCAATATACCGGTCTTTCCAACAGTGAGTAGCAATTACATAGCAGTAAGATGGGAGGGAGCTTTCTTGATATTTACACGGTACTGGGACCAAAGGAATTTCTGGCAGATCTGAAGTCTGAAGTTACGTGGCAGCACTCATTCCCTTGCGGTGCAGATTCCAGAGGCGTGTTCTAATATAACAGCGACTAAGGCTATCCCTTTACTTTAAATGTCAGCTTACGTTGACGCATTTTAAAATTGGGAATGCGGACAAGAGGTATGTTTCATCCGATGGGCACAGCTGCCCTCTGCGGGGGTTTTGCCAAGGCTGGCGGTTATAACTAACATCCATCTTTCCACAGAAATCTTGTCTGTGGAAGCTGCCTGAAATAACATAGCCTTCAGGGCACTGGTACATGCCTTCTCCTTCCTTCACTGTTCAGTTAGAACCTGCAGTTACGGTGTGTTTTAGTGTGACCCTCAAGCTTTCAGTTACCTGCTATGCTAGTGAAACCCAACCTTGGGGCAGTTTGATAAAAGCTGGCATAGCCTTACCATGTATTAAGGCACTAGTGATGCTGCTTCCCTGCAGAAAAAAAAAACAGCTGTCCCTGTACCCCTTTGCCAGAAGAAGCAGTGCTGAGCTCCATGTCTGCGCCTTCTGCAGTGGGTCACAGTGAACCCAGGTACTCCACGCTCCTCCAGTCCTTCCTCATTCTCCCAGGAGTTTGAGTGTATGAACATAAGCATGCAAATAGAACAGAAAAAAAAACTCTTTATCGTTTTGTCCCTTCTTCTCTCCCTTTATATACATTTTTTTTATATGTTATGCCCTGAAATACTGGGGTTTTTTTTTGGTTTTGTTTTGTTTTCTCTTCCCATCTGATTTGCTCTTCTTTTTCCTTGGTCCTAGCACTACTGCTCTTTGTGTGATGAGGTGGGCCAGGTTCAGGTTTCTTGCTGCTGAGACCCATAGGGAATGTGGCAATCTGGAAGACCGCAGTTGTTTTTCAGTGGTTCTTTCATGCCTGTGCCGGTCACTTCCCTAGAGTATGCTTTCTCCTGCTCTACTTGATAAAGATGATAAGACTCCCTCTTACGCCCATGGGGGGGACTTGATGTGACGTTGATTTCGGCGTAGCATGAAATCACACGAGCCCCTGGTAGGTTTCAGAGAATCAGTTGGCTTTAGCGTAGGTGGGTGGGTGGGTGGTGGTGTCAAAAATTTCACCGAGGCATAACCGCCTCTGCTGATCCAATATGGGCTCTCCTTGGCATGTGGACAAGTTGCTGTAAGAGTCTGTGTATAAACAATTTTCCTTCCAGCTCATGATAGCTCTCAGTGTGAAGTGTGCCTCATGACTAATTTATTCCACCCACAAGATTGAAAAGCCAGCGTGGGTTCTTGGCTTACTTGGGCATTGGTCAAGCTTTGAGACTCATTAGAAAAACAATAATGAGTAAGTAGAACTCAATGGCAAACGGAGCTTTGCAGAACTTATGCTAAAATCATAGCATCTCTGTTTTTTGTTTGTCTCCACAAAAGTGTTGGTGTACAGTCAAAGAAATGCATCTCAAGATCATGTATTGTGCACTACTGCATGCATGAGCTGATGGAAAGCTATTTAGTAGATACATGTGTCCTTAGTTTGACATGTTGGCATTCTCAGAGCAGTTAAACACACAGATTCCAATATCGCTCCGTAGCTCCAGAGTTCAAATTGCCTTCTTACAGTGGGGTTTAGTTTGTTTTGACTTGCTTTTAATTTCCTTCTCTCACTTCTTGATTTTTTTTTTCTTGCTTTCCACTGTTTTCATAAAGAAGTTGGACGCCTTGTGTTTCATGCGTAACCTTGGACTGTATTCAACTCAAATAAGATAATAAAAAAATAGTCTAGCAAATACGAGCTTAATTGCAGCGATAGCAAATATTATCCAAAGAAAGCAGAGTGCTAACTTCCAATGCAGTAGAAAGAGAAATGCATTGATTACAAACCCATATTATTATATTATAGTGACTAGTGTAAATGTTTGCAGTAGAAATATTCTGTGATGCTGTTTTTCTAAGTAGTTTCAGTACTCTGCTGATAACAGTTTTTTCATGTGGACAATTGTGAGTTCAGGGCTTTATAGCTTAAGGAATAAAAATCCTGCTAAGTGAGAGGTGTGTTAAATTTCTGGGATATTATTAATATATTCATAATATTTGAAGCTTTACCACAGTGTCAAAATTGTAGAATAACTTAGCAACTGTAATGAAATATTATCAAATTTTCTTATTTGGATTACAGAGTCAGGCAGGCCATGATTGTCCCTATATTTTGTAGAGCATCTTGCACGACAAAAAACAGGCTCCTTGGGAAGTACTGTGATCTTTTTTCTTAGATAATATTTATTGCTATTTGCAGAATGCCCTTAGCGTTCACTCCAAATTGAATGGGGTTGCTAAGTCATGGCTGCTAGAGTAGGTGGGCTCCCCAGCCCTCCAAATGAAAGTTGATATTGCAATTGTGATTTCTTTCACCATGACTATTAAGGCTAATGGGGACAAGGCAAAACTCAGCATGAATGGTACGTGTGCCGAGAAGGGCAACTGCAAAGTCTTCAGCTCCTTGTTTTAGTTTGGCATGCTGAAACGTGCTGCTGAGCAGAAGTTACTTATTTTGACTCTTAAGTGCATTGCATGCCAGGTGCCATAGCACTTGCTTCTGTTGTTTCTAACAAATTAATAATTGAGAGTCATAGACTGACAACAGAGAGCACCAGCTCCTCGCTTCTGAGGAGTCAGATATGAATCAGAATGGTTTAGGTTGGAAGGGACCTTAAAGATCATATGGTTCCAACCCCCCCTCCCATGGGCAGGGACACCTCCCACTAGAGCAGGTTGCTCAAAGCCCCATCCAGCCTGGCCTTGAACACTTCCAGGGATGGGGCAGCCACAGCTTCTCTGGGCAACCTGTTCCGGTGTCTCACCACAGTCAGAGTAAAGAATTTCTTCCTAATGTCTGATCTAAATCTACCCTCGTCCTGTCGCTACGCTCCCTGATAAAGAGTAGAAAAGTACTTTTTGAATCCTTCTTTCAGAAGAAAGGATTTACAGGGCCGTAAGTGTGTGTGGAAAAAAGTTCACGTGGCCTCATTGCCTGAGCTTTCTTGTTGCTGTCCTTGAGCAAGATACTCAGTCCTAGTGTATTCAGGATATCTGTGTGTGGGACTCCAGGCAAAGCCAGAAAGCCACTGAAAAGACTCTCAGGGTAGAATTCATCTCAAGCAATTTTATGTATTTAGAAGTTAGATGTTTAAACCTAAGTTTGTCACCTTAGACAGTGAAGTGGATTTGAGACTTCCAGGGAATGATCCATCTGCTCTGTTTAAAATATTTATCTTGAGATGAAATGAATTGCCCTGTATGGCTGCGTATTTTATTGACTAAGAAGACACCAAGGAGATACCTAAACTGGGGCAGACAAATGCCATCCCTTATGACTTGGATGGGGCTTGGTTCAAGTTTTAGGGCAGATAAAAAAAAAATAATCTGGTAATGATATAATCAAATTGTACCCAAATGTCTCTGAATATCTCCAAAACGCAGCTCCTTTTCCAGGGCACATTAAAAAAAATAATTTCCTGATGTTTTAATAAAGACTCCTAAAGTTTCAACACCGTAAAAATTGAAGCACTTGTTTCCCTGTTTTGCTTGAATACAGCGTTACTTTGGTCATTGCACTGGAAAGATCTCAAAATAGATCGGTTGCCCTGTGGCTCCAAACCCAGAATTCCATCTATTCTATCAGCTTTACGTTGTGTGAATCACTTTTCTTTCTTTGCTCCAGGTTCCAGTGCAGTGGTCCGATATGATCACGCTGAAAGCCAGAATGACCAATTATGGCCTACCTAGGTACCAGTGGCTGACCCACGCTTGGAATTTCTTCCAGAGGGAGGTAAGATGACAATTAATTCATGAGCTGAAGTAATACATGCTTAGTAAATGTTATTTATCTGCTAAAGGAAAAGGTTTGTTTTTAAGTGAATAGGTAAACGCAAGTTCATTTTGTGTGAAACCCTGTATAGTGATGGTATCTTTTAACATCACTTGATATCCAACTCTTGAGCTTTTGTAGGCCCTAAAGACATTAAAACACCAAAAACCCCCAATGTTACTAAATTCAGTTAAATTGCTGACACTGTCTTCTCCTTTGCCAGTAAGGTTAGGACACCAACACCTTTTAGAATTATTGTAACATTCAAGAATATGATGTATGTAAAATTAAAAATCTGCAGGTAAAGTAAAATAAACATTTCTGTATGCTATTTCAATATTAAACTGTGCTCTCCTTCCTGTGTGCTGTCTTAGTTTCCTTTCATGGGGCTGTCATGGTTAAAATATGAGTTTAGCTGGAGTTGAGTAGGAAGGGAAGCTCCTGAAAAGATGCCAACACTGTCTCTTTGGCTGAGGTAGAGAAAGTGATCAGGATTTTTATTTCCTTTTACCCGGGTGGGTGCGGGAAACAAAGCAAAATGCTGCCTTGTGTATTCACAGCTTTGCCCTCTGGCCTACTAAAATTCAGAACTGTTTTTAAAGAATGAACTATTATGTTACAAAAACATGGAACTGCCCAAGGTAAAGCCCATTAACTCCAAATATGACTCACGTGCAGGAAGAGAACTCTTTAAATGCCTGTCATTGTGCTGCCCTTGTTGAAATGTTGAAATCTATCATTGTTGCACAGATTTCCTGTTTATTTAAACATTTCCTGGCAGCACTTGGATAGTCTGTATTTATACTAAAACCTGAAAGAAGGAGTGAGGACTACACGAGGTTAAACATCCCCCACTCTCCCCAGCCCCCTACTCTGGCTGTGCAAGTGCTCTGTGAAACAGGGTAATCCTTCATATGCAGCTAGTATTTGTGTTTGTTCTGTACCTGAGGTAGTGTAATCAAATGGTCTCTGTGTCCCTGAGTAGAACTTATACTGTATCCTGGTTTAAATGTATAGGTTGATTAAATTAAAAGCTACTTCTTATCCTCCTGGTGGTTGTTGTGTCATCATAATGGCTGGTTTTAATATGAATATTAGTAATAAAACTTCAACTATGCCTTAACTCTTCAGGGGAGAAAAAAATCCGTTTAGAAATTAGATTTCCTATATTCCTTCTCTGACTAGAGGAATGATGTGGGGAAAGTTTGAAGTGAACTGAGAAGGCTCTTTTACAGCTCCTAGTTAATTGATGGGCTCTCATTTTTATTCTTTCTGCTCATAACTCAGACAGTGGATGTGTGAGCCTGGTATGTGATTTATGCTTGAATGAGCACTATGCTTAGGACCCTTCTTCAGTCAGCATTACAATTTTTTTTCCTAAAGAAAAAAATTTGTAAAGAAAAAATGTAATTACAGTTTTGTTCCCACAGATACACTCCTGATCAGCTTCGTGTTCTTTCTTCTATATCTTTTAACATTTGATAGAGATGGGAAATGTATTTTCCCCCCAACCCCTTGCTCATTTAGTATTAGAGTTGTGACTATGCTAAGGAAAGATGGGTTGGGTAAATTGGAATTGGGAAGGAAGAACTGGGTGAGCGGAAGAAAAGATTTGAGATAAAGAAAAGGATATTCAATGAGATTGTCTTTGCAATTACAATAAGGAGCCAAAGCTTGAGCTTTCCTTAGCAAGTCCCATGTTGGGAGAATTTTGACTGACTAATGAACTGATAAAAACGGAGACATTAAAGCTGTGGCGAAAAAGGAAGAAATGAGATTTGTAAGATGACTGGTGATGTCAAGGTACAATGTGTGCCAGCGTGGTGGCTGGGCACTGCTCTGCTTGATTGTGGCCGAGGATTGCCATGGTACACACAACTCTGACGCTGAAGTGGGTCAGGGGGGCAAAATTTTCCCAAGCCTATGGCTCAAAGGAACCAGGTGATGAATTACAAACACTCAGGCTGGTACTGGAGAACATCCAGACAGAAAAAAAGCAGCATCCTGTTCCTGCAGCAAGGCTTTTCTTCAGTCATATCGAGTCCCCATCCAATGCTGAAGAAAATCTAATGTAGCTGCTTCAGCCTTTTTTTATGTGCGAGCAGCCAGGAATGTGGTAGGCTGGTTGTTTGGCTTTAAATCTCTCGGTGTGCTTTGCAGAGGAGAAAACAGGTTGTTAGTCCTGGTGGTTTTTATAGCCAATTATGGCTCATCTGCTTTACAACTAGACTTTCTACTTTTATGATTGATTCTGTTGCAGTGTTTATTTTAGTGTGATACTCCCTCCTTCCATTTTCCTTTTTTCCTTTCAGCATTTGTGATTTCTATACCTTTTTGCTCACTGCTTTCATTTTTTTTTTTTTCTGTATTCAGATAAATCTTTTTCTCATGTGGTTTTCAACAGATAGTTGTAGCCTTGCAGGAACAGTCCTCACTAATAAGACCTTAATCGTCATTTCCTACTGCTTCCTTCAGTTGTTCGTTGGTCACCCTTTTGACATGAAATTATCATGTGTTAGTTCCTTGTAGTAAGGATAGCAGAATCACAGGGTAGGACAATTACTGTGAAGCATCCTTTGAGGGAGCGGTGGGATTTAAAGGGCAGAGCAATATCATTGGCTGTTTCTGAGGTGTTCATCGGTCACTACAATACATTTTTCACATTGCTTTTATGTCGAAGTACGGCAGAAGAAGATACATGGAAGCTCTTGTAGATGTTTTTAGTCCTACAGAAGTATTTTGTAAGTTCTTAATAGGAATTTATTTAGCTTGTTTGATCACCTACTTTTATGAAGAAGTAGCATCATTATTGCTGATCTTGGCTAATCCTTCCTTTGCAGTTTAAATGTTGTGGGGTGGTGTACTTCACAGACTGGCTGGAAATGACAGAGATGGACTGGCCGCCTGACTCCTGTTGTGTCAGAGAGTTCCCAGGATGCTCTAAGCAGGCACATCATGAGGATCTCAGTGACCTTTATCAGGAGGTAAGAAGAAAACCGTGGGTAGTTCGGAACGCTTTGTACGTTCTTCCTGATCCAGTCACTTTCCAGACTCTTCACTTGCAGTGCAGCAGTAAGGTTTGTAGAGTAGTTGTGTTTATGGAAAGTGTTTATTTATGTTTATTATTTATTAGTGTTGAAAGGGAGGGGAAGGAGGGAAGAAAGAAAGAATGAGCGAGCTCACCCACCTTTACCTGGAAGTCAGATAACTTAGTAGCAATGCAGTTAACATCTTAGATATGTTTTATATTGGTTAGGTTGGAGTTGAAGTTTGCTCTAGTCAAAAAATAAAAAGTTAGTTTTTGTGTACTGTCCAGTGTCCACCTTGGCAAACTAAGAGAAATTCTACTTACCCTGTGGTAATGAGGGCTCTAGTGGTATGTATAGTGAAGGATGCTTTTCAGAAGTCCTTTGGAAAATGAGAGGTCTCTTGTTATCAGGGCTTGTGAAAGGAGGCAGGTAATTGAGTTGCTCTGCTGTGAGCATGCATAGAAACTTTGTGTGAAAATGTTCTTTCTTTCTAACTGCTACATTACAGCAGGATTATTATTTTAAGAGAATAATTAAAAAAAAAAAAAGGCTTAAAACCAGGAAAGAACCTGTTTGAACTCAAAAAGTGGGCAAGGGGGGAGATCATGGTAGCAAGTCATTACTGTTCTTAGGGTGAAAAGTATATATAAAAAAGTAAACGTATTCTCTACTAAAACTATTCTTAACTGTTCTCACAAAAGAGTTGTCCAAAGTCACCTTTGTCAGGAAACTGCTACCTGCCTTTTTTTTTTATGCTAACAGATCTTTGAAGACCTTTAATTGTGCATTCAGTAATATTGGAATGACCAACAGTCCAGGTAGTCCAGTAGCGACAAAAAGCCTGTCTCAGCCAAGTAGTTAGGAGGCTCTGAGAAGAGGTGCGTTCTTCATTTGTGTGTTTTAAGAGTAACATAGGGTGGATAGGAAGGAGGACAGGCCTGAGAAGCATGCGATCACGTGCTGCAGCATGGACATTTCTCTAGTGGACAGCACAACTCTGCATTATGGAAGAACACACAAAGACCCATTTTATCTTATCCCAGTCTCTTAGTGCTGTTCAAGACTCTTTCTTACAAGAATCTGTTATGTGGCTCTTGTTCAGGAGCTGTGGAGAGATACCTCTGAAGCAGGGGAGATTCACTATATGAACAAGCCAAGATGAGTGTTAGCTGTTGCCAGGAAACAATCAAATTTTGACAAAATGGCATCACTGCCATGGAGTGATTTGCTGGATTTGTATGGCATTGATTCCATGAGCAGAAATTATATAGTCTATTCCGGACTTTCAGACATCCATCCTAGGCCTTGTGTGCTTCCACTAGGAAGAGAGAAGGTAGAGCTGCCAAAAGACAGATGCCTCAGAAGGCCAGTCTGTGCTAGGGAACCTTAAAGACAGTGGCAGAGGCTGTTTTCTTTCCACCAGCTACTTATAGAGCCTCACCTGCTTTATGACAGGGCTTGCAGCACTGGTTACACTTTAGAAGTGTCAGTCTCTGAATGGGAAAGTCAGTCAGGCTTCTTCTGGGCACTGCCAATCTCTTACACATTCTTGAAGAAGAAAGAACTGTGGCTCACTCTGCAATAATGGTTGTTTTTTGTAACACCATTTCCAGTATTGATACCATACAGCCCAACTCTGCTATAAAGAACCCTCAAGGAGCATAGATGTATGGAAGCTGCAGAACGTTAATTTGTCCTGAGCATCCTTCCTGCTTACATGAAAAAGCAAGAGTATGTAAGCAGTGTCACTCAATAAAATACTATTTTTTGAGCTCAGGAAGCTTAGAAATTTCTGAGAAGACACGAGTGTCTTGTTGAAACTGCAAGGTTTTCTCATCTCTTCTGCTAACATTCCATTTCCACAGCTGTATTCCAGGAAAGTGGTTCTCTGTGCGCTTTGTATGTTCAGGTTCTTTTGGTTCTACTTTGAGAAAATGAATAGCCAAAGATAATGATGGTGTAGAACATAAGGGCTCTGTTGAGACGCACTTGATAAAAAGAAAGGCTGCCTGACTTTTTTTCTGAAAGAAACCTGAAAAGCACATTTCTGTTTCTTCCTATCATACCCTAGAGCATTTTGGATGGATTCAACTCTTAGCAAAAAATTCTTTTTTGTTGTCCGCTGCAGAATCTGTTCCAAAAAGGGACAGGATGTTTCACTATTTACAGAAATACTCCATTGCTCTTTGAGATATGTACAATATTTGGTTGGCAAAATACTTTTTTTTCCATGGTGCTTGCCTGTGGATTGTCTCTCAGGCTCGTCCAGTATACTTGCTAATATGTTTATCAGTATCATGGAAAACCAACTTACACTTGCAAGGCTAATCTGTCTGACTTCTGCTTTGGAGAATTGAAGGAGAAAAGCTTTTTTAGAAAGTGATTCAAAACCAACTTGCCTACTCTGGTGGTTTGAGAGGGAGCCTGATGAGATTAGCCTCGCTAGCCTAAAATTGGCTTATGCAAACACTTTGCTAGTCCATTCTGGTACTTCAGAAAAATTCTTTGTAATAATTCAGACAACTGAAGTTTGGCTTGGCTGGGATTGATAAAATGGTTTTGTTGTAGCTGTGCTGTAATTTTCTGCTGGGGTCTCAGAGCTTTCTCTAGTCGAAGGTAGAATCCTTCACAATATGATTTTTGTAGAAAGAAAGGTGGCTTACTCATAGTTCTGCCTGAGAATAGTTTTGGCAGGAATTGCATTTCTACTGGTGGATTTTGAAAGCTATTTCTCAATGTGTTAGTTTTCTTGGACTAGTTTTATTCTGATGAGCTTCACCTTTGGTCAGTTCATGGAGCAGACTAACATTGGAAAGAGCGTGGCTGGGAGGGAGGTGTGTCAGATGTTGATGTGGCCTTGGAGGTTCATTGTGGTCTGAGGACAAGGGGAGCTCTGCCCATCTTGTGATCGGGAGCTGTAGCCTGAACAAAATTATTGCTAGGAGTTGGTATCTTCAGGAAAATCAAAATTGCATCTTCAATATGTTTTCTTTTGTTTCATAGCATAATTTTGAGTATACTCCAAATTTGAGTATGCAGCAGATCTGTTAAACATGCTGATGGCTTATCTTTTCTACTCTGAGAAGTGCCTTATTTAAGAACTGGTCCTTATTCTGTGATGTTGTAAATCAGAAGTATATGCTTTGTTTCCATTTTAAGACTGAAAATATAAAATGGCCTTTGTAATAAATATGAATCAGGCCTTTAATCCAAAGCTGTGTGGGAGTTTGAAGCTAATTCTTCTGAATGATTGCTGCAAAGTTTTATGCTATTTTTGAGTTGTCAACAAGAGCTCCCTGTTTAGTGACAAACTTCTACTTTTGCCGAGGAAAGTATATTTATGTACTCTTTAATTGCCGGCAACTGACTATCAATGTGTGGCATAAGCAGAAATAAAATGCACGAATGTGAGGATAACAGGGGTGGCTGGATATTTCTTGAATTTTAAGCTGATTTTGAACATGTATTAGAGCAGAACTGTAGGAGCATCATTAAATGGAGGGAGGCAGTCTGTCTAGATTGGGCATAATTTGTCTCAGTTATGTGTCTGTACTGCAGGAGATGTAGGCATTTATGTTACTGCTCTCTGTTAATGGATGTTTCCTCTAGGCAACAAACAACTGAATTTGAATACTGCTGTGGGTGAGCATTTTTAAATTGTGACCAGCATGTACCTTCATCCCTTAAAGTTATTAAAAGTATTAAACTGCAGCCAGTTTCTCTGTAATTAAAAACAAATTTGGAAGGTAGTATAATTACAACACTGTCTTCCAGTGGAAGATAAAAAAAGACACCAGTATGATAATTGCTGTTCCTCATCAACTTCAATTACATTGCTTTTGCTACAATGCCGGATTTTGATATTATTTTTTTTTTCAGATTTCAAAGAAAGCACATTTATTCCTTGTTCTGTCTAAACTATGTTAATGTTTAAAAAATGACACACTGATGAATGGAGCAAAGACACTGAAATCTTTTAACTTACTCTGCTACAATTTATATATAGTACATTAATTTTATTTAGGTCCTAAATGAGAATCTGTTGACTGCAGTATGAATTTTGTGTGTGCGGCAAGAACCAGGCCTTTCATCAAAGACACTCAGGACTGTAGCATTTGAAATTGTTGGCTTTGGGGAATTTCAGTGTGATTGAAAACTGTTATTTATCATGTCCTGTCTTCAGATTCTGTCACTTTGATCAATTGCTTTCTTTTGATAGAAAAGCTATAAGAAATACGTAGTAAGGATATAAACGCAAAAATGACATTTTGAAGATAGTGCCCATTTTGATGGGTTCCTGATGTCCTCTGCTGGGACCAATGGCTTTTGGTACCTGTGGAGTTATCCCATCCAGATTATTACTCTGAATTTTCCCTTGGTGGCTGTGTTCCTTTGATTTTTGTGCTGTGAAAGCCTGTAAAGTGTAGAATAGAGAATAAGCGTGGCCTAGAGTTGCTCAGGGCCTTCTCTTCAAAGTTTTATCCTTTCTAAGACTGTGCAGCTCCTCTTCTGAGCAGCAAGCATCGTAGCTTGTTTTTACACTGTTGTCCAGTAGTTCCCAGAGCCAGTGTCTGCGTATCGTTGCTACCTTACGAGGGCTTCAAGCTTTCCTGAAGCCTTCTATAGTAATTATTTGTCCATTTAAGCGAACTCTGGAGCGTGCACTGACGGATTGGGAAGGGCCGAACAATCAAAGGGCAACTACTCTTTCTAAATTTCAGTTTCTAGGAAACATCCACTTGTGATGTTTTTTACACACTTTCTGTTCATCAGACTTCTGTGTAAATAATAATAGTAATTAGTATTCTTCTTTGGATTTACGCCTGCCCAACGGTAGGGAGAGGTGGTGTATGTGACAGTCACCTTAATAGAGCACACGAGTGGTCAGCCCTTGGGAGCAGGGTCGAGCTGCCTGCCTGGGTTTGTGCGGAGCCTGAGGCAGGGCGGGCTCTTACGGCGACTCTCACAGTGGTTAATGAAACGAAACAAGGCAGTCATACAGTGAGGTGACTTTCAAGCTCAAATGCTTGCACAGCCTGCATTGATATAACAAGTTGTGGGACGTTGTCATTGTAGAGACGGACACAACACTGAATATCAAGTTGCAGCGTTCGTATATTTTATTTTACAAGCAGTGCTCTTTTATATCCTTTTACCTGGTTGCTTATCTGCGCATATATTCTAACATTCTACTTTTGCCCAATCTGCTCTCACGCACCATCCAGCCAATACCATTGTTGATCACGCGCTGTTCATGCTCTGGGAAAAGCCAGGATGTTTGCCACCCCTTATCTTGTTTGCTCGGATCTTCTCAGGATTCTCCTGTCTCTTCAAGGGTACACGGGTATCTGTTCAGGGTCAGTGTTAAACTTTTATTTTGATCCCTTGGACCAGCCGAGGTCTCCCACAGGACGTGTCTTGGTACTTGCATTGCTGCAGAGCTGTACGTACCCCGAGTCAGCCCAGGGGCCTGCCATGGCCAGGGGTGGTCCCTGCTGCAGCCAGAGGTGGTGTACAGGAGGGGAAAAAATGTAGAAACCACTGTGCCAAACTAGTTAATTTTTGAACTGGTAGATTTTCCTGTCATTTTTCACAATATTGGCTTCAGCGTTGCCTCCCAGTAACAATGACTTGAAGTTGATATTATTTTTTTTCTTATATTTTTTTCCCCCCTCTGAGCAAATAACCAACACTCTTTTCAAAGACTTTGGGATGTTATTGTGCTTTACGTAGCAACAGCCCAGCACAAGATATGAGATAAAACTGGCTCTTGGTATAATGCTATCGTAATAATTGACAGAGAAGTTTCTACATTCAGATCAGGAATTAAGCTGGTTAATTTTAAAATATAGTCTACAGATAAAGAAGGTAGGTGGAGTGTAACTAACATAAATGTATATGCTTTTTCTAATGAGGAGGTGCTTCTCGTTCAAAAACAAAAGCAGGAGTGGTGCCACATATATGTGGTATTATTACTACTAAGTAAAATTTGTCTGTACCCACTGTATTCTAGAAATTTGTCAGAAGTCCTCTGTTAAAGGTTGTTCTGTTTGATGCTCCTTACTCAGACGGTGTCTGGAATGTAATTATTTTTCTACTCCCTAGGGGCTTTCTGGGGAACTAGTAAAATGGCATTTAATGAGTCCAGATAAAACACTAGAAAAAGAAAAGGTGGGAAGAAACACTGATGAGGTTATGCAGGTCTGTAGACTTTTCCTAGAATATTGTTTTAACTTCAGATTGTAGTATTATTTGTAGAAAAAGTCTAAAGAGTTTAAAATAATTGATAAGCTTGAAGAGCTGCAATTTAAGGAGAGAAACAAGAGGATTAAGAGGATTTAATGGCTTTTAAACCTTCACAAGACCAGTCAAGTTTCTTTAAAAATCAGGTAGTTGATAGGAACTGAGACCAACGTTGAGTGATTTCTGAATTGAAGAGCAGCACAGATCTCCTGGAGATTGTTACGTGCGGTAAACTCTCAGTGTATGAGAAAACTTAAAGATGGCATTATAGAAGCAATTAAAAAGTAGGTAAAATAATTTTCAAAGTATTGTTTGAAGGAGGTGAGAGAGAAATTTTGGTGAGCCAGAAGAGCCAGCAGTAGGTAGGATGAGCTAAACCGTGGGAACTGCAAGCCAAATAATATTGACTAATTTTTTTAATCTATTTTTGTTTCGTAGGGATGCGGTAAAAAGATGTACACTTTTTTGAGGGGGACGAAGCAATTGCAAGTGCTGAGATTTCTAGGAATCTCTATTGGAGTAACGCAGATCCTGGCTATGATCCTCACCATTACTCTGCTGTGGGCTCTATACTACGACAGAAGGGATCCCGGGGCAGATCAGATCATGGCCCTGAAGGGTGATACCTCTCAGCAGCTGTCATGTCATTCCGTGGAGCTACTGAAACCAAGCCTGACGAGGATCTTTGAACACACATCCATGGCAAACAGCTTTAATACACACTTTGAAATGGAAGAGCTATAGGTGATGCAATGAATCTGAGAAGTCACAAAGGGGTTTAATTGGGTTTTGTTGTTGTTTTTTATTCTATTCCATCGAGTATGCCAAATATACCGGCCTTCCTATGCTTCAGAAAACAGCTAATGAATGGAAGTGAAGGGGAGCTGCACAGAAAGAAGGAAAAGCCTGTCAGCTTCTTAGAAGAGCTATGAAACAGTTGATTTTGTTTGTTTGTTTGTTTTGGAAAAGGCACTCCTTCACTGGGCACTGATTCATTCACAGGTAGACAGACAGAACCTCAAAGGAAGCATGATGGGAAAGGAAGAGAAATACTGGTCTTCTGAAGAAAGGACTGTGCTTTGGACAAACAAAATGTGACTTCAGCTGAAATTGACTTACGTTTTTAATAAGCCATTTGGAAAATGTCTTAATCAGGGATCTATGTATATATAATTGTGTGTTTTTGTGTGTGCATGGAAAGCAGAACTAAAATTCAAGTCTACTTGGATTTAAAGATTTGCGAGATTTGTAAAAAGGACAAGATTTTCTTTTTTCTAACAAAACCTTTATCTTAGCCGTTGTTAAAGATGATCTAAAACTTCTATTTTTATCTAACATAACTGTTTAATTTTTTAACTTTAAATATATTAAACAGGGATTAAAACCAAAACTATGACTCTGGACAATAAACTTTAATTTTCTGAGTAATTCTGGAGAACTCTTCTTTGAAACAGTTTGTTCTATGGACTATTTTGTAGTAAAAAGGAAAGAAAACCTTAAACATTCTTTCCAAAATGGGAATCAATATGGGAGTAGCACATTTTTATAGATAAATCTTTTCTCCTGTCTGTGATTCCCCTGAAGGTAGAAATAAAAGACTACAAGGAAAATGCTTACGGTTCTGGATGCTATTGCAATAATTGTAAAAGTACGTAATGAGAAATTATACTTTGGCGTCGTCTTCATTAAGAGCTCTCTAGTGGCTTAAAATGCCAACTGGAAACAGCGTTAAAATGTATTTATTGAGGTGGGGAAAGTGCATTTTACTGTATTTTTATGAACAATGTTTATTTCATAGGATTATTTTTACAGTTGGCCACGCTCCTGAAATATATATTTGTTCCACTGAGTACAGTAGTTTGTGGCAATTGGGTTTTTACATAATATTACATTAAAAAAATTCTTTCGTTTTTGGAATTTGTAAAAGAAAAGAAAAAAAAAACAAGGTGTGATTTGGTAGACAATAAAATTACTTTTGTCTTAAATTTCATAATGCCTTTTTTTTTTTTTTGAAGTCCTAGAGCGTGAACGCTTTGCGTGGGGGTTGGGAGTGTGAGTTAATTTGACGTGTCTTTACCCATTCCACTTACTCTGTTGTGGAGAAACTGAATTGTAATTTTCATTTTTTATTTTATTGCTTCTGAGAAAGCTTCTTAAAGGCTTTAGTCAGGTTATTCTAAGAGCAGGAGTACAGCTGTCTGAAAGGGTGAGACAGTGTGTTGCTGGGACAGGCTTGGGGACAAAAGCTCCTCCCTTCTAAAGAAATGTTAATGTGGTGGAATCCCTTGTAAGGGTTTCCTTAAATCCCAGAACATTTGGACATTGACTTGTAGTGATCCTCTTCCTAGGCATTGAGGAATGGTATTTATGCACCCCAGATGTTAGTCTGACAAAACAGGTTAGAGCTGTCCAGTGACAAATCATGGTGGAGCTTCTGCGATCAGGGTGGGGGTTGGTATGCCATCCTTGGGTAAGCCCAGGATTGCTCCTACGGGGGTGTAACTGGTAGTGGAGGTACATGTATGGTCTTTGTGGTGGTTTCCAGTCCTTAGAGTAAAAAGCAAGCAAGGTGTTAAAGGCACCCTGAGAAACAACAGGCCCCAGAAGGCCAGGGTCTGCAGGTGTCCACTGAAAAACTGAGCAGATCCCAGGAAGAAGCTCATTGCCTTTTCTCGGCTCAAACAGTGAAGGGGATTTCTCCCATCGCAGCTGGAACAGGAGACTCCAGGTCCAGGAGGTGGGTTTCGAGGTAGCACCTCTCCAAAACTGATTTGGTGGTGGTTCCCTCATTCAAGGATTGTTTGGGGTAGGGCTCCTTTCACATAGGACCAACCTCCCAAAACAGTGTTTGTGGATCCCCGAGACAGTGAACGTCCATGGTCAGGGTAACCCCATTTGGGCTTGGCTACCCAAATCCTGAGCCAGTCTGCATTCAGAATGGAGCTAGTTTCATCAGGGGAAAGACCCACATGCCAGGAATGATAACAGTATTCCCTTCCCTAGTAAGGACTACTGATAAGCATTCTGGGAAAGAATCCTATTTTGAGTATCTAACCACGCTTGCTGAAATAGGTCTTAGCTGTCAACTAGAACACTTTCAGACTTTTTTTCTTTTGCTGGGCTCTGGCTACGAGGTGTCTCTGTTTTTCTAGGGCTTGTTCAAAGAGCCTTAAAATTGATTGACTAGGCTGCTGCGACTCTGTTCTTTTCCTGTAGAGCTTTAGGATATACATAGGAGAGAGGCTGCTTGGCAAGAGGAGAACATTTAGAGATACTTGCAGCAGTGAAAACTACTTCATCCTTTTATTTCTTTTTCCCTCAGTTTTGCAGGAGTACCTGGAGGAGGAGGGTGGTGTGTTCGTTCTCTGCAGCATAACCTGTAATGAACCAAATCTTTCTGGTTTCGACAAACAACTGTGGGGCTACTCCTTAACGTTTTTCACAGATCGCTTAATGTCGAGGAGAGCAACTGTCTCAGAAAAGGGGTCACCCCCTGCCCACATCAGGTGTTTCTGTTCAGCCCAGTGAATCACCCCGAGTCCATGGGACTGTGGCTGTAGCTGTGGGGCTGAGTGAGGTTTGCACGGCTCAGTCATGACTCAGGAGTATGGGGATGATTTTCGGAGGCAAAATTCACTGTTCCTGGTCTTTGGGCAATGTATTGATTCATCTGCCAACAGGTTGTATGATAGGGATTTCTCAAGGAAACAGAAGTACGTCTTCTGTTCTTTGTAGCAGTTCATTTTGTAAAAGCAACCCGTAAATACAAGGGAAATGATAAAGAATAAATAGTAAAAAGAGATACTATTGGTCACAGTGACTATACAGTTAAATATGATGGAGACAGCGATTTTCAAATGTTTTTTGAAGTTTTTGCCACAAAAGCATTATGTTTAATTCATATGAATTGCTATTATTGAAGTGAGATTATATCTAAAACTTTAAAACTTGCGTGTGATTGATGAGTTTTCTTCTAAAAAAACTGGGGTGGCCTAAATACTTCAGAATTTTTATGCATCTACGTGCTTTTCATTCTGCGCTCCCCCACCTTCAATTGTTTCTTGTGGTACTGTGAAAATGGGTACTTTAAAACTAGATAAGTAGGTAATGCACGTAGGTAAGAAACTAATCTGTCCAGGTAATTAGGTCTATTTTACAGTCTTTGTCAGTCTAAATATGTTGTTCACTCCTGACTGCTCTGTCAGCTGCATGTTTACGTATCCTGTCAGCTGATTGCATTCCAGAACACCTGCAAATCTTCAGATGTTTCCACAGTCAATGGGAAAATAAAGTCCTGGTGGGCCCCAGACACAGGAAAGAGAGCATATGACCTCCTAAGTACCCTCCCTGCCCAAAACTTTATGATCCTGTGCTTTCACTAATATATCCTCCTCCAGAGCAGTTTCTTCTCTGAAAGCCACCCTTCTCCCTGGGGGAAGCTGAGGTTTCGTTGTGTTCTCGGCTGCGAAAGCCTTCTCTCGGCAGTCAGATTGTTTCCACAGCGAGTATATCCAAAAACCTTAAAAATGTAAAGCGTACGCTTCCAGTTGTGCCTCCGGCAGCCATTTTATGGGAGGGCGGTCGTTCTCCTTAAAAATGCTCTGGGATGGTTCACCAGCAGGTAAGACTTTTACCTCTTTTTCCCCCCAGAGAGCTGTGAGCTCCCGGCAGAGGCGACCACCACTCATGCCAACACTGTGGGGTACGCAGCTGGTAGATCGGCATCACCTGCGCTGTCAGTCGCCCTTTGTAAGTGATGCACAGCGTGTTGTTACCCACTGTTACGCTACAGAAGGTGTTTGATCTCGTCTGTGTACTAATCTTTTATCAAGAGAATTTGATACCAGGCTTGGGGTGGCTCTGCAGCCTCAGTGTCTGGATGTTTTCCCAATTTTGTGTGCAGCTGCAGGCTGGGATGGGAAAGGTGGTGGTCACTCACACGAGAAGGGCAGCTCTGTGTATCATAGAATAGTTAGGGTTGGAAGGGACCTTAAAGATCACCTAGTTCCAATCCCCCTGCCCTGGGCAGGGACACCTCCCACTTAACCAAGTTGAGTCGAGGTGGCTCTGGGATGGTTTAGATGCACTCCCAGCTTGCCTGGAATTAGTGTCAGGGAGGTTTGTTGCCCTGAAATTTAGTGTTCCTTCAATCTTATTAGGAAAACAAAAACCAAAAAAAAGTTTCATGAATAAGTTATTGCAAAACCAGATTGACCCATTCAAGCATGCAGATGTTTTATTTAAATATTCCTCAAATGTCTATTTATTCAGCATAACGCATGTATTATGCTGCCTTCTGAAATACGATATATGACTGTCAAACAAAATTGTCAAAACAACAACCTCAGTTTCTTTGTATGATACACAGAAATAATTACATTTCATGTACAGTACAGATGCATTTTACACAGTCATCAACAGTCATTCACTACCAAAACAGCATTTAAATCACCTAAAACACCAAAAGAATGTGTATTTCCCAAATTCAGAATAAATTAATGATTTTGCATGTGACATGGAAATAGGAGACAGGACTGGAATTCTGCAAAATCATACTAAATTATTCCTTAAGCTGCATTTTAGAAATGAAAGTACAAGTTGCTTCAGGGGTGTAACTGTTATGCAAGTGTATTGCTGTAGTGCATTCTTTTTAGTCGATATGAAAAGGAGAATAAAGAGATTTTAAAAGACACGTGACCTGATGGAGTCAATAGGTTTCCTGGGTTGTATGTAATCTGTCCCAAAGTGGGCTTAGCAACTGCCTTTTTGCATTATTTACCTGATAGAACTCGTCAAGAAGTACCATGTGGCATAAAGAAGATTGCTAATCTCAAGGCAGTTTTTATACCAATACCTGGTTGCCAAAAGGTGGAGAGGGAGCCATTTTTTGTATGAGTAACCATGGGTAGAAGTAGGATGCGAGTGAAAACTCGGGGTCCATTCTGCCTCTCTTAAACCCCATTAAAACTTACGTGACCCACCAGCTTCAGCAGATCTACTGCGATTTTCCAACAGGGGGAAAGAGAGGAGAGTGACGTCAGGCGATCGACCTCGGCAGAGTTCCTCAGCAGGAGCGCTCCTCTGGGTCAAGGGACAGCCCGTGCTTCTGCTCTCCCATCAGGTGTGAAAGAAACGTAGAAGCTCAGTTTACAATGACTAAGTAATTCTGATTTGCAGAAAAAGTGGGAAGGTAATTGCAAATTAACCAAGTTTCCGAGTAAGTAAATGATAAGGTAAGAGTAATGCGTGACACTATGTACTCCTTTTAACTGCAATTTAATCGTAGTATGTGGTATTGTACTTTGGTGTATGTACTGTAGCATGATAGTCCATCATCTACTCTTCATCTCTCTTGACAGGTAGAGAGGAAGACCAGTATTTGTGTGCAGTAAAAAGTGTGTCATCAGCAAGTTTCAGTTTTAAGTGGGTATTTTCTCTTAAAGTAAAATTTCAGGTCAGTAGAATGCTAGCAAATACTGTACTGAAACATATGCTACTCAAACTATTAAATAACTGTGTTAATCATTTATTGTAATGGCATCTAATGCACTGAGCCTTTTGATTTATATGCATATTTTATTTTGCAGACATGCAATTATTTCTGATCCAGTGTTTTTGATGTATATATGTATGTATTGATATGCACATATTCCATGTATATTTGTTGTATATGATATATGGTATGTCATGTATATAGGAAGCATTATGATACATCTCCTAATGCACCGTCATGAAGAAAAATGACACTTTTTTATCAGAAGGGTTTCTGGTAACATCGATGTCTTTTAAAAATTAAGCCAAAAAGCCTTAACTAGAAGAGTCTTCATATTAGCTTTTAGGCCTGCCCACGTGGGTAAATTCCAATTGAAAGAAATTATATTTTTATCGCTTTGGGGCCCAATCCATTATTGTATCAGTGTTCTTAGGTAATTAAATATCGTCACACAATAAAAATTCTGAAACAAATTTTAGGATGCAAGTTTACAGATAATTACAAAAAGAATTTAGCCATCTTTTTTACTGAATATCTTTTGGTGTCTTCCAGCGTAGCCAATACTCTGGATGCTGCAGAACGTCAACAGGAGATAAGTGTTAGCTGATCCTCAAAACACCTTTTTTGTAATTTTAATTCAAATAGGATTGATCCTGAAAGAGCACACTGGGACGAGAGGTTTGTTGTGAAAATACAGAAGTAGACAAGATGTCTATGGAAGAAAGGACTGTGTTGATTCATCAGTAGCCTTGAAATCCCAAATAGTACAGTAATGTTGGAGCGGACAACAAACTGTCGTAGAAATAGAGGACGATGGACAAAAAGAACAATGACTGAATAGCGCATTCATGGTGCATGGTTTGGCTGTAAGGTTATTTAAATGTTTGCCATTAGAAGTTTGTAGCGTAGATGAAGTTGTGTAAAACACCTTAAAAAAAAAAAAAGAAATCCTGATTCCTGATACAACAGGTGTACAATGACTTATTGCAGTTGTAACAGTACCTAGGAAGCAAGATAAAACAATAGTAAATATTGAACTAACTGAACACCTTTAGTTCACTAATGAGTGTTTGAATAAGAAATACTGCATTTTTCAAAGGGAAGTTATTTGTACAACTACCATGGAACATTAACAATCAGCTTGTTGTAAGTGCACGGAAATGCCCCTTTCTACAGTAATATTTTATCATGCCTAATCTGAAAAACAACAAAAGTAAACTGAGATCACAGCTCCAAATAATTTCAGCATGCATTATGGTTGTAGTTCTTTCAGTCAGTACAAACATATTTCATATGAGCATTTTTTTCTTTCATTTTTTGATAGTTTCTCAACAAGTTTGTGGTTCATTAACAGGAAAAAAAAAAGACACGTTATCAAAATG
>NW_009648043.1:6386576-6419675 GCF_000708025.1 Charadrius vociferus
TTTTTTTTGTTTTTCTAAAAAGAGCTCTCATGATAAGAAGAAGCATCAATGGGGACATTTCATTGTGCTCATATAGTAAGTCAGGATGGTCACAGAAGATTCCACCGCGCGTCGGTTCGGATAAGGGGTAAGAAACTCCTTTTGGTTCACACGCTACGACACCGAAACCCACAGAGCATTTTGTTTCTCCCGCACCTCTCGGTCTGCAGCCGTGGGCGCACACGTGAAGGGGCGTTGTCTTTGTCGGCTCTCTCATCATTCCTCGCCACTCGTTTCTCACTGCTCGAGCTCAGCTTGCAAGTGGTCTTTATGCTAATTTATAAATAATTCCTTATTTTATAAAGCGGATACTCTGACAATGTTTCCTCCCGAATACTCGGGAGACTCTGGCCTATCATCTCCTTCGGGTGTGGTGACTGGGGGTGTCGGGATGCTAATTATTGCTGTAGTGACGTAAGGCTGCTCACAGTTTAGTTTCACGCACTCTTCCACTTTGGCATTTAAGCTGGAGCGGCTGCAGGAAGAAACAAAAACCCATGAAGAAAGAAAGTCCACCTCACTGCAAACCTCCCCTGTGCCCGATTCCGCTCCCCGAGCTGGCTGTCTCCATCCTCCCCCCAGGATGCCAAGAGGCACCGAGGTGCCACGCGGCACCACCCCACCACCCTGCACCCCGGCAGCAGGTGGTCCATGGCTATGCCCATGGACAGGCCCCCTTTCTCCCTTCCTTCCCACCGTTTCAGCGCTTCTAAAAGTTTCTCAGCACATCACCTGAGGGTTTCTGAGCAGAGGAAGCATTTTTGTGGCTCACTGGGGAGCAAACTTCGCACAGACTTGCTATGGAGGAAACTGGAAACTAAGGGGTGGTCCCAGTCCCCACCAATTCCTCCGTGCCATGCTTTTTTAAGAACATTTGATATATTATGTATCCTCAAAGAGTAAGACATGGTGATATATGCCCTAATAAAGGCTAACATGTTTGTAGAGTTGCTGCAGGACCTCAGCATCATAAGAAACTTGTAAAGCTCAGACCCTTTTGAGGCAAGACTGGCATTTTGTGCTTGTTTTTTAGTACAAAGCTGGTGCTTTGTGTTTTTACATATGCTGTGACTGGAAGTCTGGTGCAGGAAAGTCCTGTAGCAGAGAAAGGATGGATCCGGGCAGAATATTTCCTGAAAAGCTAAAACAGATTGGAGCTTTGTGCTGGCCAGGAGGTCTCATTGCGCAACAGCTACAAGCTGCTGGATTGTTCCTGGAAGTGAAATCCAAACCTGGTACCTATACAAAGTAAGCTACTCAAAATGTACCTCAACAAGACAATCTCTATAGCAACTACTGCTGAAAACACTTCTTTTTTTTTTTTTTTTTTTTAATGGGGGCATTTTTGAGTTCGATAGAAAACACTGAATCTCCTGAGACCTTGGCTGTGTTTTCAGAGGTGTTGTTTGGATACGCCTGAAGTTTACTTGTGAGTGCAGAGATGTTCAGTAAATTACAGAGTCCTGAACGGCTCTTTCCTTGCTTTCATAATAACTCCTCAAACTAGGAAATACATTTTTCTTCTCCATTTCATATCTGTTATTTAGAGGAGTCTTTCTTATGGCTGTTATGCTTAGGACCCCGGGAATCAGTTTTATTTCTCTGTTCTGTGGAAATGCGAGAAGTCTTATTTGTCCGGTGCTTCTGAAGCAAACCAGTAGACACAGCAGGGACAGACCTTTCTCTCTCTTCCCACTTGCTCGTCTCATATATCTGAATTGCACATTTTTCTGTGCTAAATTTTTCTTGTTATGTGTTTGTCCATGACATACAATATTTGGCGCTCTATTTAATTTGGGGTCCCTGGATGCTATTCGCTGCAAATAGTGCACAGTAGTTTGTGGGGAGGGCATGAGAGGGCAGAAATGGTTATAGAGAGGGACCATTATGTTGTCTTGGATTAATCTTGGCGCGAACTACGTGTTTCAGTACCAGTGTCCGTTCTTGGATGACTATCTGACTTTCATCTTTCGCCTCGCGGCCTACCTGCAGAGGCCACGACACCTCTACATCTATTCTCTAAGGAAGGAAGGGGCTTCGGCTGTGGGTGGGCTGATGCGTGGGGAAATACCTGTTAGACAGAGGCGTCCTCTCCACGCATCTGATCTGGATGGTGCTGAGCTCTTGTACGCTGCCTGGGCGGCTGCCGGTGATGGTGGTGTTTGGGATGCGGTAAGTCTTTTTATGTCTTCGTGAGCAGCACGTGCTGGTAACGCCTTGTTGGGACGAGAGAGAGGGGCTGTGGCTGGGGGGTCTATTGACTGTGGAAACCTCCATACAGCTCTCTTCATAGACTTGCTCATCCACAAACTCGTGGTTCTAGCCCGGCGCAATCCAGCAATGGGACAAAGCACACACAGAAAGACAATTAAAGCAAACATATTAATCATGATTGTTTAAAGGCTTAAGTTGACAGAACTGAATAAACTGGGAAAGTTAGACAGCTTATTCTTGATTATGGTGTTTACCCCTTATTAACCTGGGCTGAAAACCAATGCAAATATAAACGCTGGAACAAAACGCTCAGAGCTCTAAATAAAAAAAAAGTTAATCCAAATTACTCTGTAAAATAGCACATGGCTGTAATGTAGTTTAAATATCTGTATAATCTATGAAGTGCCGCAGAATAGGGGATTATGTTTATTAATAAAAATGCAAGTGGTGCTTATGTAAATGCTCGAAATGTCATTTGGAAATAAATAAGATTTATTGTATTGAACTATAATAAACAAAAATCATGCGTATTTTCCAGATGAGTTTACAAAGCTTCCTGTTGAATTACGTGTTAGAAATCAGGATCTGAAACAGTGTGCTTCGAGGTGTGCATCTATGTAAAAGATTCAATTTAATAGAAGTTTTTATTAGAGGAGATGGGACAGTTATGTAAAAGCATCAAAAAAATTCCTAATTACTGTAGATTAATGTATTGAAAGCAGTTTAGAAGACTGAGGATTTAGTTAAATGAAGTAGTCCTTATTCATGCAATCTTTGTTTAATCAATCCCAGCATCAACAGCACTTGGTATAGGGTTGTCATAGACCTGAATCCAAATTCAAGCAAACTGCTGGTTTACGATGACTTGGTAGGTGTTTAGGGGGCATTTCACACATAGCTGTGATTTTCACATTATCTTTGTGTGCAAAAAAAGAGCGAAATAATCGTGTTGCTTAAGCGGGATGGGGGGAAGAAAGTGAGGAATTCTAACAGTCACTTTAAAGTTGCAGCCCAAACTAAGTCAAGATAAGATATGTTCATAAGCAATTTGAGAAAGCCTCCTTCTAAAGAAAAAATCTTTCCAGTTACTGCTGGAATCAGTCTGCATATTCTGAGAATGGTTTAGGGAGCATTTTCTGGGTTGTTTTACACTCTACACAGTCTTGTTCACATACAGTTTGTGAGACTGCTGTGTCTTTGTGTATTAGAATGAGAAACATTATTTTTTCCCCCTAAAGAATGATGTGCTAATTGGAAAGGTGCTGATGTTTTCCAGGAGCATTACAATACAGTGCTAATATGAATTATGTGAGCAAAGTCAGTAGAGTAACAAATGTAGCCAAGTGTTTGCAAGAAATGGAAATACTTTCATAGGCATATTATTTTTATTTCCATTTCTTCTGTTCTTCACTCAGACATAAGTTTGTGTGGAAATGAGTGGTGTTGAAGAATGCCAATCTCAGCTGATATGGAAAGAAGAAACTTGCTTGAAAATTGACTTCTACAAGGCATGTGTCAGTCACAATCAAGATTTTGAATGTGATCACACAGTGGACATAAAATTCAGAAAGAAAAATTACCTAATCGCCATCTTTAGATTACGTTCAGTGGCTGACAGTATGTTTGCCAAGAACTCCGCTAGTTTTCCAATTAAAAGTAATTTTGTGCTTCCGAAAACTTTTATGGAGCAGCCAACTCAATTCAATTCAACTCAATTCAATTTGTAGGGTCCATTAAAGAGGGTTATTGAGTGAACTTTTGATGTAGACTGGAAAGATTTTGAAACGATATAATGACTAAAGTTAATGTATTTGATTATACTTATTAATTAACTGTTCTTAAATCAGCTAAAAGTAGCCCGTAAAATATAACTTTCAGTGCAATTATTTTCATTATTAATGTAATTTTCACAGAATTCCATAACATTGCCCATACTGCATTTTCTAGAGGGGAAGAGATCTTATCCTTTTGATTTTAAAGTGCTGGAAAAAAAGAAAATACGCCTTTGCCTAGTATCATCTGGGCTGATGCTTATACCAAATGATATTTCAAGGCTGAGGCGAGACTAAGAAGGCATCTCACTCTTGCTATTATACCATGACCAGCAAATTGCCAGATTCCACAGGCTGAGGGCCCAAAATTTCAAGTTGCCACTAAATTTTTAGGAATGCATGATCTGACCAGGCAGTTGCAGAATACGGCTTGGAACCTCTGCGTACATTTTTGTGATCATGTGTCATATGAACATCAGTGCCAGTTATAGGACCCAACAAACAAGGAAAAAAGGAAGTAGATTCTACTCAAATTTAGGAAATAAGGTAATAGTTGCTTTATAGACTTTTTTTTTTTCTTTTTTTAACCTCTGTTAAAAAAAAAAGAAAAAAAAGAAGAGGCTTACATATTCCATCATTATGATTAGAGGAGATGTGAAACTTTGGGAGCCGAATCCAGCTCCCACCAAATGAATAGAAATATTTTTGATGATTTTAATGAGACTTTGGCAAAACCTGTGGCTACTACTAGGGTTTTTAAATATGTTTGTAATGTTCAACTGGAACTATTTTTAAGGTAGATCGCTACTATCAGGTTCTAGTACAAAATGTCTCACAAATGTTCTAAAAGGACCCAGCCTGAATCTTGGCAAAGAAACCACGTTATACTCTGAATAGGAAGAAAGACTTTTCTTTTTTTTTTTGTCCTACAGCAGATATTGTATAAAAATGAATACTCCAAAAGTACGAATGGAGAAGAGATGAGCACCTGTAGGATGACATATTACTATGTAAGTGATGTAACAACTGAGCCATTCTATTTACAAAGAAATGCTGTCAAAAGGAGAACATTAATTTAATTTAATTTAATTAAACATATGCATACATCGTATTTTAATTTAGCAATTTCTGTTGTGGGAAAACTTTTTAATCTCTCTTTTTTTTTTTTTTTGAGAAAGAGCAGAAAGACTTTCACATAGATCTCCATGAAATATAGCAGAAGCATTGCTGGGTCTTTTAATGAAAATATAAAACTAGGCTATAAAATAAGACAAAATAACATAAGGTTCCTCTAGGTATACAAAACTTAAAGAGAAATCATATAATTTTTACATGCAACTGGAACTTGTAAAAATAGATGTAAATTTGTAAATGGTATTTTAATGAATGCTGACCAATTTTCCTATAATATAAGGTAAATTCTACATGAAAATATAACACCTGCAAAATTACAAAAATACAAAGACATGATTTTAGTGTGCTTTTTGTGAAGTTCCCAAATCTACAAAGATTAAATTCAATATAACTGATATTTTTGTTCTTAGTTTCCTTAGGAAATTATAAAAGAGGAAGCAATATAAATGTAGGGATGATTAGGCTTATTGCTGTGATGTTATCTGTCCAGAAATATACTATTAGTAAACGTGGCACTTAGTTATTACTGAATAATAACTTTGCTGTACTTCACTATCCTTTATGGCTGTATAATTACTCAGGTATTGACCGAGGAGAGCATATAATAAGTAGTCCTTTTGATCTATAGGGAGTTTCGGGTCTAGGTGAGGGTATTTGGGCTGTTATGAATTACATCAGTGATTTCTACAGGGATCTGTGTCAAACTGAAGCCAAAAGACTTTGAAGCTTTGCACCTGCATCTGGATTAGCACCTGAAGTTTCAAAAAAGGATGCTTGGGGATCCTCCTCTACAGTTGCTTCCATAAGCATCGCATTCGTGTCCGAGGAAACAGCAGCTCTCCCTCTACAAAAGCCCAACATTTCCCAGGCAAAACCGCACTCAGTATTGAAGGTGTAAGGATTACAAATTGTGGTTTATGAACTGTAGTGCGGAAAAGTGCAAATGATAACATTATGGAGTGTATGAAAACCGTACTGAAGGTGACTATACGCAGCTTGGCTATACTGCTGTCGTCTCACCGATGCCAGTCACTTTCAGCCTAGATGAGGCTCTCATCCAGGATCTCTCTGTTATTTATATGCAGTGGGTGTAATGCCTTCAGATAAGATAAAATGGCTTTTCTTCCCAGTTAACTGCTTTCATATAAAGGCTTATTAATTAGAAGAAATAGTGAAAACATTCAAAACTAGGCTGGTGTTGGAATTCACAGGAAAACACAGTTCTCTTTTCTTACCGTAGTTTTTTCCAGGCAGTGAAGCAGGTGGTGGTGCTGTGTTTCAAAGGAAGAGCCAGATTTGCTAACAAAGGCCTGTTCTTCTTCACTGGAGGACTGTTAATACATAGAACTCTGTATTATTCTCATTTGTGAACAAGAGGGCTCTTATCCAAATATTTGATCAGAACTAATCTGGATTGTACACGGAGCATAACTGCAGCGCTCCATCTACACGGTATAACCCAAATCATTTTGGACCTGAGTTCTCTCGTGATTGTTTGTTTTTTAATCAAAATATTTTGATTATTCCTGGGAATGTGCCTCATTTGAAGGACTTCCCTTCCCTTGCACCTCCTTTTGTTTCCATCTTAGGTCTTTTATGCATAGATGGAAAAATACAATTTGTAAGTGCAATCAACATGTAAGCTTTGAATGTTGAATCAACACATACTTAAAATTATCATAAATTTAAGTGACAGTAAAATATTTTTTTTTTCCTGGGAATGTGCCTCATTTGAAGGAAATTAAACATAGTTGTCCTCCTGGGATCATTTGATAGCACTAAAGAATTTGTGGTATTGCTGCTTACACAAAAAATTCATGTCAGTGATCCCAATCTGCTGAGTTTGGAAAGCATATAGCAGATGTTACTGACAGAGAATGGAGAATTAAGTAGAAAGCATCCACTGTTTATTAATTGCTTTCATAATTATTCACTAGAAAGCAGAAGACTAAACAGGGGAGGAAGTGGGATAATAGGAAAGATTACAATTCAACTTGGCGATATTTGAAATCTGCATGGTAATTAAGCTATTTGGTGCTGTCTTAGTTCAAAGATTTGGGTTCTTTCAAGCAGGAGCGGAAGCGAGGGCTCTGACTGTTCGCCTTTTGTGCTGGACCGGACGGACAGACAGCCCCTTCCTCCTCTTCTGGCTATAGGTTAAAGCGTTTGGCTTTTGAACATGTACTGAACAGAAGGAGCATAGAGGAATGAAAGCCTTCCTGTATCCCCCAGGGAATTGCCTAAACTCCAGAAAATGGCAGGGATTAAAAAAACACTGCGTCTTCAGTCTTTCTCAGCTGGCTGCAGCTCCGGGCAGCCAAAGGGCTGTCTCCGGCAGCGCAGGTCGCTGTGGATCCCGCTCCCCACCACTGCCCATGGCTCCCGCTGCCAGTCCTGGCTTCCTCAGCAGGGGTACAGGGGAATTTGCTCCAGGTAACGATAGATTTCAACGCGTCTGAAGTAATCACCAAGATTCTCCTTAGCGCAAAGTAAGTGCTTCCAGGGAACGCTTTTCACACCCCTCCGTGCAAAGGGTACCCCGGAGCTACCTCCTCCCCTCACTGATGATGAACCCTGGTTTTACCACCCATGTTCTGCCTGACTAAAGCCGAATGAGATAAATCCAACCTACCTCCTAAGAGGCAAACACTGTACTTTGTTAATGAGGGCTGCTACAGGGTTTAACTCAAAAAACGTGGGCTACATTTGAATCCAGCATTTCTATCTGGCCGTTTCCCCCATCTTTTAATACCCCGTCATCGACTCTCCTAAGCTTCCTTTAACAATAGTAATTGTCCAATTTATCCTTCCTTGATCTACCTCTAAACATAACACGGCCTAAAGACCCAAGCTGACTTGCCCTGGTGATAAATAGAATAAGGTACCGCTGGGCTGTCATTAAGCCGTTTCTCTGGAGGTGGAGGATATGAAAACATTACCTGCTGCAGCTGGTTACTCAGTAAGCCATTTCGTTTGCTCTGCATGTAGGCATTAGCACTCCCACTCTTTGCTGCACGAATTCGAGCGAGTCTGGCTTTCTGTGCAAATAGACAAAAGGAAGAGTGTCACTTCTACTCATATCCATTATTCTGTTTATCTAAAACTGCTAATTGGAATCAGCTGCTTATGAATACCAATATCATAACTGCTGAAAGTCTGCATTGCATCTCTCCTCCAGGTGGAGCAAAACACAAATGCCTTCCTATTTAAAACGCAAATGACAGAAGTTTTTATTTGTTTCCATGCATCAGCTAATAAGAATAATGATTTTGGAGGAGGGAGTAGACAGATCAGCGTCTAAGTGCCTCCTTTTCTTTTTTTTTTTTTTTTCCCCTCATTGCTGCAACTGTGCCACTGCTTATGCTTTGTGGATCAGGAACATGGGCATCCATCTCAGCTGCTCCTGCAGTGAAAATCTCTTTAAAGGGGAAGAAATGGTTCAGAAAAACATAATATTGCAACTGCTGTGAGCTGGTCAGAGCCTTCTGGGTTTTCAGAGTAGCAGAATGTGATAGTGCTTTTTATGCTGTCCCCCAGCTAGGTTCCTGAATGCTTGCCAGGCCTTTTAAAAGCCTTTTTACTTCTTCATATCTATTGGTATAATCAGACTTAAATATTGTCATCGTTGGTCATAATCTGTCCATAACCCGATTTTTCAGAGACTGCAGGCATTGAATCGCTGGGAGAGATTTGAGATTTCTCAGGTGAGCTTCATTGCTTGTGAAGGTGACTTTCATTCCAGAGTCGAAGACAGCTCTCGTCCCAGAGTAGAAGGTGGCTCATGGGTGAAGGACACTTTGCATCCACTGACTTTGGTGCAAAGGTTAAAAGCCAACATTAGGGGAAAGCATTAAGAAAAGACTCTCTCAACCAATAATATGGAAATCAGAAGCTTTTCTGGGATATGATTTCTGGGATGGCATCCTGGTTCCGTATTTTTTGTGACTGATTATAGGTGTAAGAGGGAGTCTGGGTTTATCTTCATGCATTGGTTTCTGATCCTGAAAGCCAAATGCTGAGCAGTGTCTGGAGTTGAATGGCTGCTGAATCACAGAAGGAGACACAAGTGAACAACTTGAAAAACTGACTTTGATATATTAATAGGGGTTTTCGTATCTGATAATTACTCAGTTGATATTTTCAGAAAATAGAGGGAGCATTTCCCCCCCTCCCCCCAATTTCTGGGGCATTAAATGTCAGCATGAAATGATTGAGAATCCCCGATCGCTTATAGAAGGAAGCAGCATGGTCACTGCAGCCACCAGATCTCTCTGGCATGATTAATAATTAACTGACTATGAGGAATGACTCAACACCACGCTTCTTTGCACTCACAGCCTCAAACTCACAGATCTTCTCCACACGAGCCAAGAAATTCATGACAGCAAACATGGCTGGGGTCTGGCTTATGTTATATGTCCTGTATTTATTATCTTTTAATTGTTCTGGAAGAAAATAAGATAATGCTGTGCATGTGTGCATCACCTAGTCAAAAAGCTCACATGAGAGGCTGTTGCCTGATTTTGTGATATATTGGCCATTTTAGAATAACACACTGCTTTGTCACCCTCCCCGGTGCTCGCAGCCTTTCCAGCTGTGCAGGTAACACACCACACTCCAGCGGTGAGGAGTGAAGCGCCCGCATCACCCGCACAGTGCTTCTGCACAGGTGAATTCCGACTGTCCCCTTCCTCCGGTTAGCACTGAAAGGACACCTGCAGCCCCACGCTCCATCACCCCATGTGGGTCCCCAGAGGCTGAACAGGGATTAAATGTCCAGTCAGGACTCTTTCACCCTGACCAGCCCCGGGCAGCCTGGCGTGCTGCAGTGAGCCACCCAAGAGGGCAACGTGCTGGGCTGGCGTGTGGTCCCCAGGAGCCTACCAGTGGGGGAAAACGCTTAACAGCTCTGACCCTCCAGGCTCACATGGGCTCCTTGGTGGCACATCCAGGGCCAACAATGTGGTTAAGGCTGAGTCCTCAGGGGTGGCAATCAAAAATCCCCTTGTGTAGGTAGAAAATAGGTTATTCTCAAGGTGGAGCTCTTCAGATGCCACACCAGCACGTCTGGCTGGAGGGTGGGGGAAGAGCTTTACCTGCATGGCAGAATAGTCATGGGCTGGGACATGTGCACTGGGTTATGTTCATAAATATATTAAAGGTCTCTCTTAGCACTACTGTTTAGCCTTAGGAGCTCGAGACGCTTTAGCAATGCCTTTGCAGAGCGTAACAGAGAGTCACAAAATAACTGATTTCAGTCACAAATTTTTTAGCTGCGGTACTTTTCAGTGTGCCCTTTATACAGGGAAATTAATTAGATTTAATGAACAAACATTTTACATACATTAGTTATGCTTTTCCTTTTAGCATGCATATTCGTTTTCCCTTTCAGTGATTGAAATAATAATTATGGTGCAGCACTATTTAATAAAGAAATACAAAAAATATAACAGTTCATCAGACTGTCTTAATATATCAATGTGCTACAGCACATATAATATGAAGGTTGTATTTTCCACGTGAAGATTTCAAATTGCTTTGCAAATACAAATTTATTGCATCTGAGAAAGCTTTTGTGAGGTGGAAAGTAATAGCTCACATCTTTCTAGCTGAGGCTCATTCAGATGGCCTGAATTTACATCATTTACCAAAGAGAAGACAATACATCTATTACTGAGACAGGAACCAGATATTGTGGCTTCTATGCTTATACTTCAGCTTACAGAAAATACTCCTGGAAGTGGAGGTGTTTACAAATCTGTTGAAGTGATAAGATTTCTTTCGGTGCTTCTGCTTGATTTATGTCAGAGCTTGTAGCGTGAGTAGTCTAGTGACTCCTCACATTTCCTATCAAGGAATCATTAAAAGCTCATGTCAGCCACAGGATTTTAAGGGCTGTGCACTGGGGATTGAATTCCCATGAAGGACAGCAAAATGATGTGATGACATCAGGAAAACTGTGGTTACAGAAGAACTGTATTTTCCTTTAGTCTGCGAACTGCATTTTCTGCCATGTACAACAGAAAGGGAGTGATAACTGCCCCTTTCAACTGCTGCAAAGCCCTTCCTAACTCTCCCCTTTCATGGAATATCTAGCAAAAAAAGAAGGATTAAATTCTCCTGCAGTAGATTATCTTCTTTGCTGTGAGGTTTTCCCTTCTGGCCGTTGAATGTGAAGCTTTGATTTTGGTAATTTTTACGTTGTCTAGGACAAAAAAAAATGTAGCTGAAATACAGTACTTTTACTTATTCTGATGAAATTCCATCATGACCATCTCATCTGAAACTTCCTAAAGAAACTGATGACCAGCTCTAATTCTTACTGCATCCCTTGTGTTTGCACTGGACTTCTCTTTCAAATGCATCACTTCTTTTTTTCCAGCTTCAAATTTTAAAACTTAGAGGTGGAATTCACTGTTATTCAATAACAGCAAGCTCTGTCAGCTTTAGAAATATAAACATTTACTTTCACGAGCTTTTAAACAGTGCTAAATGTAGCACTGTGGGGTATTTACAACATCCAGCTTTTAACACTCAAGATGCCCTCAGCTGTCTAGCTGTGGTAAGAGAGAGGTTTTATCAGGCACACTTTAGGGCAGGGCTTACTGCGCTACTGGGGATCATTTTTGGCAAGAGTCTCTCTTTAATTTGCTATGAAAGAAGCCCAGGTAGCCTAGGTAATGGAATACTTAGCTCCTATTGTCTCTCTTCTGCTGTTCTCCAGACTATGTAACTATCTTACTATCAAAACTTAAAAATTACTAATTACTTACCTCATATTTATTATTTTTTAATGATCTTGTGCAATTAAAATATAAGAATTCCTTCACAGCCATTCTGTGTGTACTGATTTTGTCTGGGATAGAGTTAAATTCCTTCATAGTAGCTGGTGTGGGGCTGTTTTGGATTTGTGATGAAAACAGTGTTGATAACGCAGGGATGTTCTAATTACTGCTGAGCAGTGCTGATACAGAGTCAAGGCCTCTTCTGCTCCTCAGACTGTCCTGCCATCGAGTAGGCTGGGGGGGCACAAGAAGTTGGGAGGGGACACAGCTGGGACAGCTGACCCCAGCTGACCAGAGGGATATCCCAGGCCATATGATGGCGGTGCTCAGCAATAAAACTGGGGCTGGTGGACGTTGGTGGGGGCTGCTGTTGTTTTGGGACTGGCTGCACATCAGTCAGTCAGTAGTGAGCAATTGTTTTCTTGGTTTTGATTCCCTGCTCCCCTTTGTTGTCCCCCCATCCCCTTTTAAAAAATTTATTAAACTATCTTTATCTCAACCCCTGAGGTTTTTGCATTTTTACCCTTCTGATTCTCTCCCCTGTCCCACTGCAGGAGAGTGAGCGTGAGGCTGGGATGTGCTTAGATGCCTACTGGGGTTGAACCACAACACTGTGGCTCCTAGAGGAATGGCCAAAATTATCCAAAAATCAGCCACATTGTTGTTTACATATTTTTTTGTTTGGCCTTTCATAAATCCATCCTGTATGTTTGCTTTCAAGTGAAAAATCAAGCCCACATTTCATGCTCTGATTTTCTAATTTTCAGTAATTGCAAATAATTGACTTCAGATTAGCTGACAATAATTTATAGGACGTCAGCATGCAGTAGAGAAGAAAATGCTGTTTACTTTGTACGTTAATGGATATGGAATTAAATAAGGTTCATATATTTGTTGTCGTGCCTTGCTTTCACAATCTATTCAAATTATAGTTCAGTAAACTCAAGTTTCACATGCTTTTGTGCTAAATTCAAAAATCTTGGGTGAATTATTCTGCTAGTTATGCTTCTGCAACCCCACTGAGCCTCTCTCATTTAAAGAAGTCTTAATGGCTAGCAGGGTTCCCTACTGCAAATGCTCAGCTTTACACTGCCAGGTGCTGTTAAACAGTTGTTGCAATTTATCCTAGAGCTATTTATATTTATCTAGTAACTAATTATTCATAACTTGACAGATAAATATATCATGTACAATCAATAAATAATAAAGCCAAGCCGATATTCAGGATATATGTTGCTGTGTAAAGGTAGAAGACCATACTCACGTGAAAGATTCAGGTTGAATTTTATGTATTAAGCCAGATTTTGGAGCTGATGGTTGTTTGGGTGATCTGTTGAGGCACCATGCAAAGTCATTCCTGGGAGAAAGTGCTCAGGCAACTAAAATTAAGGTTCCTCCAGTTATCAGGTAGTGAACAATAACGGGCAGATGGACCCACACTTAGGACTTGCTGGCTAAGAGGATACAAGGCTCTTGCCTTCAAAAGATGCAGAAAAAGAGATGTATGGAAAACAGGGAAGGCATCTAGCAAGGAATGCTTCATTCAGGGTGAAGAGGACATTGTCATGATAAGAGGTGCTGCAGTACGTTGGGGTGGAGCAGCCTCCTCCTTTCCCTTCTCTGTGCTGGTAGTCATCACAGTGAATCTGACACTGGGAGGGTTTAGATGTATCTCAACCTTTGATACCTGTCAAATATAGAATAGGAAATTGCATCCAAGCTTACCTAAACATTTCTTTTTTTCTTTCCTGTCCCTTCTTTTTGGTTTTCTTTTCTCCTCCCTTCCTTTATACACGTACCAGTCACAACACGTCTGTCATGACTTTGCCACCTGAAGGCACTGATGGGCAACCAAAATAACTTGGCCTCTTGAAGTTGTCTCTAGCTGAGAAAAGCTCCACAAATAGGATTCTTCAAAACTGTCTCAGTTGTGATAAAACTGCTTGAGGAAAAGGCATCTTAAGACTACAGGGCATAATTAGTTCTGCTCTGAATTCCAATATCTATTTTGGATTATTTATTTATTTATTTTGTTATTGTCAGGATAGGTCACATCCTTGAACCTTATTATCTGATAGAAGAAAGTGTTCTGTTCATTTTACTTTTGGTTTTGTTTGTTTGTTTTCTATTTATTTATTTATTTAAATCTTTATTTTTTTTGGTTTTATTTATATTGAGGTCTCTTTTACAAAAATGTATTTCCACGATTGAAAGCAGGAGTTTCCTTTAAAATGGATTTTAAATGAGGTGGTACATAAATAAATTTCTCTCTTCCACCTTCTCCTGAACATTAATGTGCAGCATCTTTTTGCCAAAAAGAAAAAAATGGAATTGTCTAATCTTGAATGACTGTGCAGAACTCAGTAAATTCATATACTAATGGTGACATGGCTCTTGAAAAAAACCTAATAGAAGTGACAAGATTTTTCTGCTGAAAATTGCCCGTGCTCCTGGGACTAGGTTTCAGCTCTTCACCAGAGACCTTTACAGAGTTTCCTTACAGCCCAAACGTTTTGCTATTTCTGAAGATTACCTTGATGAAACTTCTATATGAGATATTGATAAAGTAAGTTGCACAATTCAAATATACAACTCTCTCAATCAGATGGAAGCTGTTGTAGCCAGCAGGAAGTACGGTTGCCTGCAGGGGTTCATGCTGTGCTCCGTGAAACAGCACCTTCTTTCAAGCTTATGTTCTTCAGCCTTAGAGAGTAGAAATAAGGTTGGTGCCTCGGGAAACTTTTAATTTAGAAAGCTGTGTAAAGCTCCTATTTTATGAAATGAAGAACGAATTTCAAACTTCAATAATGTGACCCTTTTGCTTGAATATTCTTATACAATGCAGTAGAACCCTCCTGTGATATGCAAGGCTATACTTCATAGTTAAATATTGCTAAATATGGACTATAAAGTACCCAAAAAGTGCTTTTTGTTGATTTTTTCAGTTCATCAAAGTGATATTCAGTTCAACATCTCAGTCATTTTAGATTGACAGAGATTGGCTTTGCAATAGGAGATATCAATGAAACACACATCCAGTGCTAAGTCAATCAGACCTCAAAGCCATTTTCTCCAAAGCAAGAAGGGCATAAACACGGTCAGAGGAAATCTCTCATCCTTACTGTTGGCATTGTTCTGGGGTGTAGAGGAAAAAAATGCTTGGCAGGATTGCCATTCATCATTTCATATTCCTGTTTGAAACATACAATGAGCTCACTGTTTTGCAAGGAGAAAAACTCAGTTATTCACTCAAGCAGTTTCTATTCAGGAGGAGATTATGGGGAATATCAGCCAGTCTGCCAATCTAATTTTTGCAAGGTATTTTCTAGTGTCCATCTCTCTTTCACTGGCAAGTGTAAAGCAGGCATAGATTTTTTTTTTTTTTTTCATGACATGCAGTAGGAGACAGTTTCTATCTGAAGTAAGGCGGTTGTGTCTGCAGTTATTATGAAAGCTCAGAACAGGCACATGGATTGCTGGGATCAAGCAGATCTGTTATCCATGACTGGCGCGATGCTCAGAGGCACACTAATGAAGCACTGTGCTCTGCCTGATATATGCTGTTCTTTCTCTGTCTGCTGCCATTACGTAAACAGAAGTGAAAAAGTTCTTGACAAATACGAGTGATGTGTTCTCCGCATGTTCCAGCTGTGGGAGTGGGGAATGCACAGCTGGAACTAGCACATGGGACAGAACAGCATGCAAAAGGGTGGGTGGAATTAGTAGGATAGGTAAGGGGTGATATTTGGATCACTGAAGCAGCACATATTTGAAATCGGGTTTCTAGAAAGGTGTGACATTTCTGTGATATGCCCTATTTCTTTTATGACCATTTTCCTCATCTAACAGCATTCTTCCAAGATGTCACCATTAAAAAGTACAATATTTTAGCATGGGCCTATGACTGACTTTTTTGGCCAGCTATCTCTGTTTCTCCTGATTTTAAGATATTCTCAGAATGGTATCACTGTGTACATTTACTTCATCTCCATGAACAGATCAGTCAAAATGGTGACCTTTCTGGTCAAAGGCCAGAAAGAAATACACAAACATTTTATATCTCTAAACCTGGTGCTGTTGTCTGTATGAGGCAGATGTGACCTGGGGCCGCCTGTGTTCCCTGGTCTATGTATGTAGTCCCCAGCCACGGCCTGCCTGCACTCCTCTGTGAGCAGCGATCCTCCCTGGACCACTGGAGACTCAGGGCTTCTGAAGAGAGGGCATGGGACCACAAAAAGCCCAAGTGGTGACACCTCAGCCTCGGCAAGCTCTGTGGTGCATCCAGAGCCTTCTGACTGCCACCAGCAGAAGGTAGTTGTCAGCTGGGGTGGTTGTTTCAGCTAGGATGGAGTTTGGAGTTAATTCTTTTTTTTTTTTTTTTTGTTAGCAGCTGGTGTAATAATTTGTTTTGGATTTGGGATGGGAATAGTGTGATAGTGCACTAGTGGTTTTGGTTGTTGGTAAGCAGTCAAGGTCTTTTCTTCTTTTCACACTGCCCCACCAGCAAGTAAACTGGCGAGGGGGCACGAGAAGTTGGGAGGAGACACAGCTGGGACAGCTGACGCCAACTGAGCAAAGAAATATTCCTTGCCATATGATGTCATGCTCAGTGTATAAAGCTGGGGAAGAAGAAGGAAGGATGGTCAGAGTGATGGCGTTTGTCTTTCCAAGTAACCCTTACGTGTGGTGGAGCCCTGCTGTCCTGGAGATGGCTGAACACCTGCCTGCTGATGGGAAGCAGTGAATGAATTCCTTGTTTTGCCTTGCTTGCATGTGAGCATTTTGCTCTACCTATTAAACTGTCTTTATCTCAACCCATGATATTTTTTCTCAGTTTTACTCTTCCAATTCTCTCCCCCATCCCACCATGGGGGAAGTAAACGAGCGGCTGCTTGGTTCTAGCTGCTGGCTGGGGTTAAACCATGACAGTAATGCATCTTGGCTCCCTTATCAGGGCTTCAAATGAGTTGCTTAGCATTATAGGTCTGGGTGAGGTGAATCAGGATTAGTACTTTGGCAGTGATGTAGAAATGAAGGTGACTACCCAGACTTGGTTGTGTCTTTCGTGGTAAACATCTCGTTCTGGCCATATGGGTCAGGGAGGGAAACTGTTTTGTTGTAGAGATAGTTGGTATTTTAGTGAGAGATTCAGCAAATCAAGGAAGCTGGAAAAAAATGACTTTTGCTTTCAGCTTTTCCTGATTAAGCTCTTTTTCTGAAGCCTTTAAAGCAAACCAGAGCTGAGGAGACAAGTTCCCCAATAATCAGATTCCCCAGAGACTGAACCTGGGAATTAAACACATGGATTAGTGAAGCAGGCTGTTACGATAGACATTAGAAATCATTAAGTTTTTTTTTTTTATTTGGTTGTTGGGTTTTTTTTCGCAGAAGAGTCTGGTGGAAAGAAAGTCTGCCTGAAAAACACAGAAAAATCTTCAGTGGGTGGAACTGCAGCTATTACCTGAAAATACTAGATCTAGCCTAACAAGCAGGATGAATGACCACAATAATAGATCTGTAAATTTTGACAGAAAAGATAAATGGACCGGTTTTGGTTTGGTGGTTTTTGTTTTTGTTTTTTTGTTTGTTTTTTTTTTTTTCACTAAAAATAACACAGTATTTGCATCTAGGACATGGGCTAGGCATGTAGCACATACATATTTCCTTTTGCGAAGAAATAATCATGTGAGGATACACACCATATATAAAGTCATATTTTATCTACTGCTCAACAACAAAAGGGGGAAAAATTAGCTTACCTTTTGTGCCCTGCGCTTGTCTGCTCGTTGATTTTGGTGGTAGATACGGCTGAAGTTGGAGACAATTACAGGAACTGGCAGAGCAATGACCAAGACCCCACTCAGGGAGCATATTGAACCAAAAATCTTGCCAGCTATTGTCTTCGGCACCATGTCACCATATCTGGGTTAAAGAAAACCAAATGCTTAGTAAAAGAAAACCAAATGCTTAGTAAAGACAAAATCTCTTCTAAGTATTGAATTTCAAGTTGAATTAATTGCACAATAGATTTTACTTTTCTTGCAAATAATACTCGCTGCATGTAGGTAATACTCTATAGACATATGCATACACATACAGCATGTCCATTGTTGTGCACACATAATTTTAATTTCAAGCTAATGTCGGGAATCCTGTCCATTAAACTGTGGGCATCTATGTTTTACTGCTGCAGTCTTCCCAGGCTGCCCCTTTTGCAATGGAGAGAGAGTGACCTTGCTAAGGAAAAAAAAAATAAATTCCGTGTTGAAGTTAAGTCCTTACTCTGCTCTTTGGAAGAACTCATCACTTTCCATCAGCAAGATCTTAGGGAGAACAATTGGTAAGTTAGGTGCCAAGCTGAATAATCTGTTATCTCACTTAAGTTGATATAGTACTTTCATTTTGGAGGGTAGCACATTTTTGGAACAGGGTGCCCAGGAGATTGTGGACTTTCTATCCTTGGAGATTTTCAACACTTGGCTAGACAAAAGCATGGCTGACCTAATCTGTTGTTGTTGATAGGCCTTCTTGGAGTGGGAGGCTGGACTAGCTGACCTCCAGAGGTCCCTTCTATGGTGTAGCTGAAAGCAAACCCGAAAAAATCAAGACACGGGAAAGCAACAAAACAAATTCTAACCACAAATCCTGTCAGTGATCAAAATTATGTGGGCTACCACCTTTCTTTATGATGCTGGATATTGTTTTGTCCAGCAAGTAAGAACATACTGCTGCTGAAGCACATCGAGACATTCCAGTGACATCAAGAGATATCAGGTCTTTGCACTCTGTAGACCGCCATCTTCCAAAGGACAAGTACAGAATTAGATACTACAGAGTTTAATAAAGAAATAAATTACCTTCAAGTACCATTCTGTTTTTAACTTCACTGGTTTTGAAGTTATTACTAAACATTGATTGTAGCATGTGAGTTTACTATGCTCGTGAGCAGAGAGAGAGCACATTCCCTGTTGCAAAGAATTTATGAACTGTTAACAGAAGAAAAGGTAAGAAATAAAACTGCAGGAGGGGCAGTGTTTGGAAAATGCTATCTCTAAGACAAAATCTATCTGTTAGCAGGAATCGGAAAAATAATAAAGAAGATGGGGGAGAGTCTTCAAGTCACACAGTCCAAATTCTTCACCTAATCATGAGAAGGGGGAGTAACAGGGTAAGGATATCAGATAATGAAGAATCTATATGGGGTTAGAGAACACCTTCTAGCAATGAGCGTTTCGCATATGTCAGAAGGAGATTATGTATCAACTTGTAGGTGAAGATGAATGGTTTGCACTTTGTAAGATAAGAGGAAGGTGTTTAATGTAAATATTCAAATAAGTTGTCACCCAGACAGATATAATATGGATGACCAAGTTTTAGGCCATTGACAAAGATTATGTTGTGTAAAATAAATGTTTAGTTGCTTTACAAAGCATGCCCAAGTGTAAAATATTCAGAGGAAAAAATGCATTAATATTTCTATCAATACCACCCTCCCACCTGCGCATAATTTGAATGCTGCTAATTTCTAATTTTGTGACATGCAGGACTGGAGTTACATTTGTTACATAAGACATAATGTAATAGCATCCATCTTCTAAATTACTAATATAGCTGGTGTTAATTACAAGATAGATAAAACTGGGAAAATACTAGAAAGAGAGTTCACGTCAACATTTACACCTCACAACATAGGCATTTTTGGTGCTTATCTTCCTAAAGCCAGAGCTGACTATCAGCTGTCAGGAGTGACACACGCCCAGCTGTTCTTTCCTTTGGGCACGGAAGTGGATAAATGACCTTCCAAGGTCCCTTTGACAAAGAGGATCCCTGACACTTAACTAACCCCATTTTTTTTTTTCGGGCGGAGCAGTGAGGTGAGCAGTGGGCATGGGGCCAGGGTGGTGAGCTTAGGGGACAAGTCCTAGGATCAAATCACTGATGATCGTTGCCGGTTTACAGTATTTGCTATGGTTTTACTTCATCCTTTTAGATCTGATCCAACTATTTTCTTAAATTGAATCGAAGTGTATCACCGGAAAGCTATTCAAAAGGCAACACGTACCTGACACAACCAGATCTTGGAATGCAAAATTTACACCTGCCCAGTACTACTGGACAGAACTCCTAAACTAGATTCCTAAACCTTATTTAGATGCCTGTCACTTGAAATGCTAAATTGCTGAACCTTCATAAGCTCACATTGTCACCGATGGCTGCTGTGGACAGAAGGCATTTCTGGCTCTAATTAATTTGGTTTGAAGTTGCTCAGGGATATAGTTCATCCTGTTGATAATGTGACACTATAATTATGTGAATCAAGTGCAGAATGATGCTTTAGGAGTAGTGACAGGAACTATTAGCTGATCCATCCCTAACATTTCAGTATTTATGTGCAGATCTAGCTACTGACTTAAGGAGGTGCCCTTTCACAGTGTTTCAGTGCTATGGAGCCAAATAAAAAAAAAAGAAATCAGAATTGTTTGATACATTAAGGTATTTTGCAATGTTTTTCTTACCTTCTGGGCAAAATGACAGGTAGATGGATATACTGCTTATTTTTAAATAAGTAGCTTTTTTTATTTTTCTATTTCAGCTTAGATAAGTTGTAGTACGGTGACATTTTCCAAATATAATGTTGTTTGTCCATTGTTTAGTGCTATTAATATCTTTCACATCATTAATTACTCTTAAATAATTAGTTTTTCTCCTGTTGATGAACACTGTGTTGGAGATGTTTAAATAAAGTAACGGTCAGAAAAAAATGACTTCCAAGAAATTAGCCTTCCTGCACAGAGTGAGAAACATATTTGTTCATTTTTGTGACAAACCGGAGTTTTTACTACATTTGCCCTGGTTAGCCTTGCTCTCCTTTGGGGCAGTGACACAGATTTTAGTGCAGTGTAGACAGGACCAGAATTGTTAATGGAGTTCCTCCTGCTGGATTAAACATTGCCTTTTGTTACACCTCATACATCGCTGAATACCACCAATGGAAGTGGATGACACAAAATGAAGGGAATTTTTTTTCTTTTACCCCACCTGCAATTGCTCTATTCCTTGGAAAGTCTAAACTGATAGAGAACATAACTTCATTTTCAGATGCCAGGATAGCTTTGTGGTGCTTGTATTTCAAAGTGGAAAAATTATACCTGATCTCTAAAACAAATTCTAAGTTCTGCAGTTCTGATCCCTTCAGTCATGGAGGGACAATTTGTTCCACAACAAATATGGAAACTTTTTAAGCAATTTTCACAGTCACTTTTCAAAAGGGAACTACTTCAAGGTTTTATCTAGTGCTGCCCCGCTTGTCTCACTGCTTTTCAGACCGTACCTGCAAACCTATTCTCTTTACATGCTTTTTCCTCCTTGCAGTCTTTTCATAGCTTTGTGTAGTCTGTTCCATATACATCTATTATTGTGGCCAAAGCTTAAGTCAGTCTTTGGGTATTTATGATTTGTACTGACAATCTAATTTTGTAATGTCAAAAGTGTCATCCCAATATTGTATGCTCTGGACGAGTGAAGAAAAAGAGATGTCATAGTGATCCCTGTTATCAGTCAGGTGCATTCTACTTCATTAGCCAAAAAGGGAAGGAAAAAGGCTATGACAAACTAGATGTGTCAATCAAGTTTTATCAAATCACAAGTCAAAAACTACATGATCAAACTAATGCCTAGGTTTCACTAGATGTAGTCCAGACAGGTCAGGCATGTGCTATTGCTTGCAGTTTGTGGACATCTGTTCACTAAGTGTCACTGTACAGGGATGGATGGATTTAAAGGCACGTGTGTTTGTCTCAGCTGGTTGTATTCAACAGGCGACACACCACCTTTGCATATTTGACTCCTGACCGCAAGGGAAGATGGTGCCAGTAGATTCCTTTATTTTGCAAATACTGGCTATTTCAGAGTATGGATCTGAGCAACACGGGCATGATTTCTTACAGCTTTGCATGACAGATCTGGGGGCATGAAATGCAGCTTGAAACACACACAGAAGGCTGAGCTATTGTAGGAACTTGGGAAACATGGATGCATTTGGAGTTACAAACGCCTGTAACTTAAGCATTGCCACGTCAAAACTTACCTGTGGATGTCCACCTGCCAAAGCAATACTGCTTTTTTAACTGATGAGTGGAATATATCTGATGTTGCATACCCATAATTCAAGAAATCTCAGCCAACAGAGGCTGTATTTGTGGCATCATTGGCTATTTATCTTGTTCCTGAATGTAATAAAGACTGTTTTTTGATGTCTCTAAGATGGAATATTTCATAAGTCAAAGGTCTGAATTATAATTAAAACAAGTCATACTTTTTTTGCCATTTTTCCTTGATGTGGGCAAAGAAGGTCTTTTCTTTAACAGTCTTAACAAATGAGAGGGACAATGCTGTGTATTTAACTTCTGTTTGTTTGTTTGAACACAAGAATAATTTTTTCAAGTGAAAAACAAATGAATTTTGAAGCATAAAATAAGTAATCACAGAAATTGTAATTTAGCAACATTTTTTGTGTATGTTTGACAGATCAGAAACAAATGTGTGGAATACCTTACTTTGGATAGAAACACCACCTCCCTCCCAATGACCACTACAGCAAAATTATGAGACTACAGGAAATATATAATAGGAATAAATAACGGATGTGTATTTTTACAAAGATCAAATAGTTTAGGCTGATATTGACAGAAAAAGCTAAGGGAAAAAAAAAATTGTCAATATTCAAAAAACCTAGTTGTAATAGCGTTTACTGTCACTAGAGGGCATAAACGCCATTAAAAATAAATGCAAATGCAAAAATATTTTTAAAGCCGTGTTACAAATACGTGTGCCCTCTCCCACCTCCTTCGAATTCATTTACATTCTTTAAGAAAATATTACATTGATTGAGGTCTGTTGTCTGCTCCCATCTTATTTGCTGAAAAGGAAAGCTAGTAAGATTTTTGTTTTCAAACTTGTAAAATATGTTAGAAAATAATGGAGTTGTAAAATAAACGAAAAGTCATTAAAATTAACTCAGTAATATTTATTTTAAAAGCAAGGGAATTTATGACCAACGAACAATGAAAACAGTATGAAATCCATGAAAACTAAGCAATCGTTGTAGAAGCCAGCACGACACGTTTTCTCATGTGTGGGAGACAAATCACATTTCCCAGTGGATTTAGCATGTCATCCAGGCAGAGTTCAGGCTTTCTGCACTGGAGTTGATTAACAGAATGGTGTCCTGCCTTTCCAGGACAAGGTCCATCCTCCCATCCTCCAGCTGCATGCTCGCTCTGGGCAGGGTCGGTGCTTTACCCACCTGGGTGGGATGATGAGGCATTTGCCCTCTTGCTTCCCATCTGGGCTAATGACCATTTCGTGCTCTCCAGGAGCTGCAGGCAGAGCTCCAGAGGCTGCTCTGGTGAGACTCCCAGCGAAGATCATACGGCTGCTCATCTGTCCATGCGTTTAGGCAGCCAGCCACCCAGTCGGGCACACACTTACGCGCCGGCAGAGAGGAGAAGGCAAGAAAAGCAATTCCCAACCCCTCTGACACTAACAGTAATCATGATGAATCTGCAGCCTTACCTAGGTCTTAAAACAGCCTAATGATTTTGGAAAAGTAATTTCTAATAATACAAAATATTGCTGTTAGTGTGAGATGCAGAACGTTACACAAATTATTCCAAATTTTATTTCAGCCCAGGGTGATTCTGCATCGAATTGCAAATAATCTTCCCAGCTGCTTTTACTGCTGCAAAGGGCCCTCTGTTGCAATAGCCCTCTCTTCTGCTCAGTAGTGATGGACGTGGTCCCCTCTGGGGTCCACAAGTGTTCCTCCAAGAGCTGGCTAGAATGATTCTTCATGAATGATGAAAACCACATCTGCTTCTCAGGAGTGGCAGTGCTCTCCGGGCTTTCCAGCCTGCAGTGCAAGAGAACCAAACTATTGCCCCTGCACCTGGCTGAGTTTGCAGGTTCTGAAAGAGAAAATTTCTACTCAAATTCAGGGATTTTTTTTTTTTTTTTGCATGTGCACCAGGGCTTTCATCCAAGAAGCTTAAATAGATTTGTAAAGGTAGGCTTTAGTACTCAGAGGTCAAAAAAAGGAACTTTTGCATGGAAAATTTAAAAGACTTGCCCAAGGAAACGCTCCCAGCTTCTTGCAGTCAAGACAAATTCCTTCTGGTTTTGTTTACCATAAAATATTAAATCAAAAAAGGTAAAAAAAATCCTATTTTTTTTGTCATCTCTCCCTCGATCCATAGGAAAAGCTAATATTCTAACTGTTCCTAAGCTGCTGCAAAGCACCACAGAAGTACGATGTCTGGTTCACGTTGTATGGGGGTATCTAAACTACCAGAGCGACGGCTTAACTGACTCCTACCACCTGCGTTGCAATTACACAGACATACTACTGAGGTGGTGTTCTGTTTTGTTTTTTTCCCAGATTTCAGACGCAAAAATGAGCATGTTTGTTTTTAGGAAAAAGAGAATATTTCTGAATGGATCAGACACTTTTTATGACTAAGGAAAGAAACACAGCAGAAAACCTATTCTTGACGCAGAAGTTGCAAGCTGCCTTTCTTAGTGTTACCTAAGTAGAATCAATAGAAGTTTGGGTTGGAAGGGACCTTTAAAGGTCACCCAGTCCAACCCCCTGCAATGAGCAGGGACATCATCAACTAGATCAGGTTGCTCAGAGTCCTGTCCAACCTGGCCTTGAATCTTTCCAGGGATGAGGCATCTACCACCTCTCTGGGCAAATCACGGTGGTTCTCACAATGCACTGGCCATCATCCATACTTATAGGTGAAAATGGGCCTTTTTTGGAGTTTTTGGGCAAAGGGAGCTTCTCACAACCTTTTGCATGTAGCAGGCCTCTGTGGCAAGTGCAGGTGCCCTCACTCTGCGTGGTCCCTGCTAGCGCCCAAGACCTCTCCTGCCGAAAGGTAACACTGAGACTGTGACAATCACTGCTGAGGGTCCCTGTGCACCGAGGCAAGCATTGGTTTGCACTTCCAAACTGCTTTTTGGCTTTTGTTTTAAATGCTGTAATGTCACGGCACATTATGTAGTACTTCAGAATTGAGGCTTCCAAGCACCAGCTTCTGGTACAGAGATGCTGACCCAGTGAGACATCTACCATGTATTTGGTGGGGTTTTATGCTTAGTACAGCAGATGGAGGGCTGTACATCAGCAATAAAATTCATCAGCTGGACTGTCACGCGCTCCAGATAGGAGGAATGCCTGGTTAAGCCCTGCCTTTGTGCTATCACGGACGTGTGAATAACTAATCTCAACTCATTCCCTTCACAATAAGGCTAGCTCTAGGATGGAGCACATATTCTGCAAGGGAGCAAATAGCAGTTAACCCCTTTAACTTTGAGACCAGTGAAAAAAAGACCATCAGTGAAGAATACAAACTACCCATTTTGAGGGCAGAAAAAGAAGTGCTATGCATAAAGCAATATTATAGCGATGTCAAATTATATCTGACAATTGCAAAATGGTGTCCTTGTCTAAGGAGGGTGCTGTAAATTGTTATAAAGCTGTTTCCTAGAGCTTCCAAGCTGCTTAGTGACTTAATGCTGGCAAGTTGACACTAATTAGTCATTTATTTCAACGTTACATCCAACAACAGATAATTTAAATTGCTACTGGTAATAAGTTTAAGTGGAATTTCAAAATACGCATTTCAACTGTGTTGCCTTAAGGATTCAACCTGTACATTTACAACTTGAAAAGTATCTAAGTTGCTGTTTAGGAGCTAATTCTATTTTTAAAACACCACTGTATGTGAATGTGAAATGTGAATGTGATCCAGGCCTAGATTTGGAAGAATTAGACAGAGGTAAGTAAAAATGTCTTCATTTCCTAAAATCATCTTTAGTCCTAAGAATACTGTATCTAATTGACATAGAATTCATTTATTAATTTGTTGTATTACTTCAGAATTTCAAGTCTTTAAGATACCATGGTGATAAGCAGAGAACAAATGCTGGGCTGGATAATTATTCATAAGATGGTACAAATGATTGCAGGAAGAATATACTTTTCCTCTGTCACTCAGATACTTCACATATTCTGGGGCCTGATGTAGACATTCCCTCTTTTCATTCTGTTTTATGTGAAGCCAAATGTAACTCAAAGGAAAAAAAGAAAAGACAATTTGATCTGTGCTCCTGTAATTCCAACTTACTTCCCTAAGAGAAAACATTCCAAGGTCTTTGCTCCTAAAAATCAATGACTTATATCACTTATTTAGTCAGGGTCTAATTTTTCAATGGTTCTTTTGTCAGTGCATGTGCCTACACATAAACAGATATATAGGATGAACTAACCAGCTCAAGGCTTAGAAATGAGCAAAAGAATACCAGTAATAGGTCAGACCAAAGCTTCACCTAGCCTAGTATTCAGGCTCCAAAATTTAACCTGAAACAAACAAAAAAAAAAACATGTAGGGACTGTTCCAAATAATACTTAAAGATTTCACCCTGGTTTTTCCATGCTCCAACCACTTACAAATAACTCAAGAAGTACCAGAACTGTAATTTCTTTGTATATGGTGATCCTTAGTGGATTGCACTTCCACAGGCTTTATTTTTTCTCCTTAAATCTGAGCACATTTTTGGTATTCTCAACACTGTTTGGCAGTTCCTTGGTCAGTGACCTTTTGACTGCTCTGGCTGCTGTTCCTTGCTTTGTATGATGCCCCCAACCAGCTCCTTGTATTCAAAAAAGCAGCTTGTGCGTGATCTCCAGCCACCCTTCTCCTGCTACTTGTGTTTTCGTACCTATTTACCTTATGTCTTTTCTAGCCTTACAAGTCCTGCTCTGTTCATACAGATTCTACTCCCTAAACCCGATCATACCTTTTGCCCTTTTCTGAATCCTCTCCAATTCTTTTATACTATTTGCAAGAAAACAAGACCAGAACGGCACACAGTTTTCAAAGGAGAGGTACGGACAAGTCCAGAATACCTTATTGTTCTGGTGCCGACTTGCACAGTGAGCCAGTTATTCACAATGTTAATATATGATTTCTCACCCTTGTTATTCCTCTGTCCAAATCTTTACTGGTGGGAGCTGGTAAAATTTTCCTTACCTCCCAGATCTCCATCACTGACAAAGGAAAAGGAGCTGTTCGGCTTCTGGCACTGATGACTGTCATGACACAACCCTTACAAAATGATCAGCGAAATGGCATAGGTCACCCAGCACCTGTGCTAACCGGAGGAAGAAAATGCACTCCTCGATTTGTACCAACATTCAGGTTAAAAGAAATACACCTTTGTTAATCCTGTGAATACAAATTTTTAGAGGATTTTTTTTTCTCTATGCTCTTTCAGAAAATCCTTTCTTGGGAGACCTGGACTAAAAAGTGACACAAAGTTAAGAGACAGTGTTTTATGTATCATGGAGAAATGGAGAAATAGGAACCAGGATGAACACACACCAATCCCAAACGCTCAGCACTTTAAATAAACTGATACAAACACAATGGAGTGTAAAGAATTTCCAGTAGTTCTTATTTGAGACATTAACTGGAAGCAACACAAACACCAGGATGTAAAAAGCCCCACCTTCAAAAGTACCACCATGTCTAGCCACTTTTCACATTAAAGGTTAGGGGTGAAAGATGGGCGATGCCTTCAAGTGAGGGCCTGAACACAGCACCTAGCAAAGACCGAATAAAGAACCCATAGCAAAGGTGGGGCAACAACCTTGCAAACAAGAGCAATGTGAGATTTATTGACTTGAATAAAGAACCCATAGCAAAGGTGGTGAACAAGAGCAATGTGAGATTTATTGACTACGCCAAGGTTGGCTGTAAAGAGAGTCCAGTTCCAGGCTATGTTGATTCCCGGCAGGATGGATGAGGGTTTGACACATCCTTCCTGGGAAACAATTCCGAAGGCAGCTGCTAAATATCTCCCATCTCCCCCACTTGGCCTTGGTTTGTGGACACTCTCTGCTCCCTCAGACACTTCAGGAGCATGAGGAAGATGATGACACCACACAATTCTGCATTCTAGGAACACACTGTTTAGTAAAAAAAATTCAGCATTGTGACTGAATTTAGGATTGAGCTGTGAAGCACAGATTTTGGTGCAGACTCAAATGCACCTTTCTGAAGCCCAGGGGTATGTTTTGATGTGCCACCTTGCTTCAGTGGAGGGGAGGGGAAAATTTTCCTATTAGCAGTATGATTAGGTACGGTCTGGGTCCAGTGTTACTCTTTCGTCCCAGAAATATCGCTGAAAATTTTATGTAATTAATTTTTCCTACAGATTTTCTTTTCGTTGCAGTACTTGTGCTAAATAGCAGAGAAGTCAAAACAAAGCATTGATCTGCCAATCCATTCCTAAATTTCTCTTGAGTATATATTAGCCATCAGGTCAAACTGCTCCAAGTATAAATCACATTAACACTAGAAAAGCACTGTGGAAGTTTGCAAGGACAGCCGTGCCTTTTTTTTGTGACAGCTACTGGGCACAGTACCGAGATCAGTGAGCTGATTTCGCTTGGGAATCAAATCCAGCTGCTCCCACGTTCAAGTAAAACTCTGACTGATGGAGGTTTTAGCCACTGCTAGCATTAATGCTCTTCAGCACTCTAATGGGCAGATCAAGATCTAGGGATGACTCCCAGCACATTTGGAACTCCTTCTTCTGCTTTTTTTCAGCAAAGTACTAAGCAAAGTCCCCAGTCTGCAGTACAGGGTTGTCTTCACCCTCTGGCACATCTTGTAACTAAAAAACATTCTGGTTTTCTTCCACGTATTTAGTCCCATTAGATAACACTGGAGTTTATTATGTTAAAATACTGATAGTCAAAATATTTCAAAAGTATTCTTGAGATAATAAACAGAATTATTTCCTTCTCTTTAAAAATACTCAGAACTCCCCATCCTCCCAACTTTCACTTTATTACTTGCTCTGCTTCCAATATTTTCACCTCACTTGAAAATAGGCTATTGTGTCACATTCAACACTGGCCAGTTAGGCCAAGATGATAATTTTTTGCTTGCCAACACAGCCACTGATGGACCAGTATTATCTTTATATTCCTTCAGCCAAAGCCGAAAAACACAAAATAGCTTGTGGCAGTGTGACACTGCTACTGGCCTAACTCTCTAGGGATCTCTGCCAAATATTGAACACTTCAGTTACTTTTAACTTACTCTTAACTTTTACTTTTAACTTTTACTCTTAACACTAACTCTAAATCTGTTAAACCAAGAGTAAAAACTACTCTACTATATTTCTATATGTGCCTGCACACACAGATATATAATACAAACATATATATACACACTTAGGTAAGACTAAGAACTTTCCCTTTAAGGTAATAATAATTCCTTCAAACAACTTTTGTGCACTGGAAGATTTACACAGTCCAGGGTCTTAGTGTCCCTTTCTAGCTAGTAAAGAGAATAATTTCTCTGAGAACATCTACTGTTATTTTTTCTGAGAACATCTACTGTTATTTTGTCTCTGAAATTCAGCTCTTTCCTCTTTCCTCATTTTTCATGCCTTTCTATTTAGAATATATTTGAGAAAACACATCAGTGGAAGTTACTAGCTGCAATGGACTGTTTACTATTCTTTCCCTTGATCTAATTGTCTTTTTTGCTCTTTTCCAATTTTCAGGGATTTCTGAGCTTGCTCAGGTAAGTCCAGGAAAAATGAAGCAATTCACGTACTCCAAGTCTAGCAAAACAAAAGCCTCTTCTGAGTTCACTCAAGGCTCCTCAAAACTCAGCTTTCCATCAGTGCTAAATCACCCCAAACCTTGAAAGAAGGAGGGAATGCTATAGCATTCAATCCTCTTACAGTTTCCTGGCAGAGTAATTCGTTTCAGCTGAGCATAGTTATATCCCCTTTCTTGCAAAGAAACCAAAAGCCCTGTGAGATGCTCTGGCCATGGACAGCTTAACCCTCACCCTCCCAGCTGCCAGGCACTGCCTCTGCAGGCTGTAAAAGCTTGGCATTACACAATTTATATAATTTAAACAAGAAAATTTGCAATTATTACACATGTAAAGTATTGGATCAATGGTCTGGAGACTAAAGTCCTCTCTTCATCAGATTGTGCAGTGTGGACTTTGAATGCTTCACCGCACTGGCTTTGAGTCTTGACGTGACTTTGAATGGATAACTTTGGGTATGGAAAGGCAGCAGCATGTTACAAAGGGTAGAAGTGGGTTTGACTACCTCTGCCAGTTCCGATGGCGCATTTTCTACTGTGACCTCTTGTGTACCATTGGACTCAAGCCACCAATGAATCTCTAAACGTTAGCAAGCTGCAATGACATGGTAATGACTTTCTGTCACTACTGCCCCACTCCTATTTGAATTCATGTACCATAATTGAAAGGTTCTGTATCTCACTACCAATCTTCTCAGTCGTTCAGGCATAAAGCTTCAGAATGTTGACCACTACCATTCTTTTCACAGGTAGTAGAGAAATAAATTTTCCACGTTTTTCTCCATTTTTAAAAAATCTCTCCCTCTCTATCGGTTACAACATTTAAAAACTTTGTGCCAGAACCCCTTCAAAATCTAACTATTTAGAGATCATTGATAACGTTTGAATTTTCTCCTGGATCCCTCAGAAATGGAGCTTCTGGGCCACTACACATCCTTTCCATCACATTTTTAAATGCAGACTCTGTAAAGTTTCAGTGTTCACTAAAAAGTCTGGAGCTTTGTGAAAAATTTGCCAGATGCCCAATGGTAAAAGCAAGGATTTTGGAAGGCTTTGGGAGAATTCTCTTTCCAGAGAGTTACGGGTATAGATACTCCACATGTGTAGTCAAGAAATCATGCTATAGGGAATGCTGGAATAGGATTTTCTCAATCTCTTCCTGTGCAGCCTGTGCTTCATAATATGCTTAAATATTCAGCAAGCCAAGCCTGAAATTTGTTATTGTTTTAAGTGAACAATCAAACCACGGCTACAAGAAGTCTTGTGATTTTTTTTTAACAAATTAATTTTCATTTTTTTGAATTATGACATAGAGAAAATACTTTACTCAACAACAGTGAGTAAAGCTTTGGGAGGCTGGAGCTTTCATGGGGGGTCAGATCCCTCATGCAAAAAATCTTTTTGATCCCAGCTCTCCAATGGCTAGTTCGACTGCACTAATCATCGAGGCTGGAATTCAGAGGGACCACCTGCACCTACTGCTCTGCCTTTTGGAAGAAAATCCTTATCCTATCCTCTCCCTTCTTCAGGTTTTGAAAGACAAACATGATTCACTTAAGATGATGGCTCAGTATGTAGTCCTGGAGGATGTAGCCCTCCTTGTAGCACGGATCTGGATTCTTTGAGGGAATAGGAATTCAGTCCCTCAGCACCGCTTTGGCTTTTTTCCCACCAATTGGCTTACACTGACCTTCCCCAGAGGGCAGACTCCATTTTTAGGTCTCTAATTCTCCCGTCATTATTTGGCACAGCCTGCGTGCAAATCGTTATGCCTAATAATTAGATACTGCAGTGCTCAGGGTTGTGACACAAGACTTTCTGAATCATTAATATTATGCCTCCACTGTAATTCTTTCCCCTTCCAAAGGTTGCGTGTCATGCTCAGGGAAATGCTGTGGTATGTCAGACATCAGCATGGAAGGACTGTAAAAGTTGCCTTTTCAGTAATGATTTCTGTGCTGCAAATAAGGGCTCCTTCTGCTTATCCACCGAGCAGTGAATTCCCCAAAACAGTGATTCCTGAACATTTAGAACCACACACCAGCTTTCTTTGACCTACTGCAAACCTTTACAATCACATTGTTAATTGAAAACACAATAAAAGCAATATACTGCAGATCATTTATCTTGGCCTTGCAGCTGTGTCTTTGGACCGCTTGATGTAAACAATAACTAAGCAAGTAAAGCTCCTCCTGACCAGCACTCTGACCACAGCTGGAAGATTATTTCCTGAGCCACTCTCTCCAGCTTGACCTCAAGGTCCGCAACAGCATCAAAGAATAATCTAACAGTCTCTACCTGTTTCCACTTCAAGTGTAACTATATTTGATATATTTATCTTTCTGTTTGTCAAAATCAATCAGGAACTTTAACCAACATCTGACAACCCTCGTGCTTAATTTGCCTGTGCTATTCACTGAAAATTTTGTCCTTGGATTTCAAATTTCTACTCAACCTTTTGGTTCAAACTGTGTTTCTTTTATCTCTGCAACAACAGGCATAATTTAATGAGGACTGCCAAACCCTCTCCTTTTTATGCATTTTCAATTAGTTTTGCTTCTCACTGAGTATAAATCTCTTTTTAGACACCTTTATGTGGCAAGTCTTCTGTCCTTTTCCGCTGTCAGGTTTGTTGTTGTCAGTGTGTTGAGCACTGATTTTCTTCCTTTTCTCCTTGACTTTCTTATTATAAGTACTTTCTTGTTTGTGCCCACATTGTAACTGCACAGCTTTGGGGATGGAGCTAGTATCCTGGGAGAAGAGAGTCAATGCTGCAATCCTGGTGCAAAAAGATGATGTACCTCAGAGCACTGCTTCTCTATGAACTGGCCTGGGGCTGCCTGACAATTGCCTCCTGGCCCCCTACTGATTTTCAGCTCTGTGCAGCTGTGTGTGTGTTGCTGGCCTTGAGCTGTTACACGGTACAAGAGACAGAGGAGTGACAGGTATGGCTGCTGTGTTGTGTTGCAGACACTTACCTCCAGAAATGACTTCTGCTCTCCTGAGGGAGATGGGAGTTGGTGTCTTGTGATTGCAAGGATTCAAACTGACTTTTAGCCCGGAGATTTAACACACCCGGTCATTGCAGTCTGAAAATCAGCCATGTTCAATTTTTTCAAGGGTAATTTTTTCAAAAGTAATATGTTCAAGTGAAGTATAACTCCTAATGAGGACCAGATTCTGGCCTTTTCACTTGCAACAACAGTTTCGCTTACTTCAGTACGGCTTCTTTCATGAGTACTTGCTCTCAGCTGTAAGTATCTGATGTTTCTGATCTGGCTCACAACCTGTATCCGATTGCAGAGGAGGCCCCATCAATGCTGATGTTAACGCTATTTCTTGTGATGATAAGACACATTACTTAATGAGGTAATTTGCATAATTCCTATCAATTTATCTTCTGCAAGAGGCCTCCCCATCTTCTGTCCATTTTCAAAATGCACTCCAGTCTCAC
>NW_009648043.1:6419735-6428277 GCF_000708025.1 Charadrius vociferus
CTCTGCTGTGTCTCTCTCTTCAGTACGCTGTTTTCCCCTACAGCTGCAGTTGCAGCACCCTTCTTGCAGGCAGAGATTGCTTAGAGACAGCTGGGAAGAAGGAGAGGAGGTAGACAGGGCATGGATCTACTCCACTGCCACAGTAAACATGCACAGCAATGGGCCTCACCATTCTCATCTTCTTTTTCATTTCCATACCTAGGATTACTTCTAGCACTACAAAAACTGAACTAATAATAATTATCATAGAAAGAGTAAAAATATTTCAAACATCTGAGACTGAATAATCATAGAATACTATCAGAATAATTTGTGTTGGAAAGCTTTAAAACTCATCTAGTCCAACCTCCTCTGCAATGAGCACGGACATTTTCAACTAAATCAGGTTGCTCAGAGGTCTGTCCAACCTCACTTTGACTGTTTCCAGGGGTGGAGCATCTATGACCTCTCTGGGCAACCTGTGCCACTGTTTACCACCCTCATTGTAAAAAAATTTCTTCCTTGTAGCTAGCCTAAATCTACCCTCTTTTAGTTTAAAGCCGTTATCCCTTGTCCTATCATAACAGGTCCTGCTAAAAAGTTTGTCCCCATCTTTTCTGTAGGCCCCCTTTAAGTACTGGAAGGCTGCTATAAGGTTTCCCTGGATCCTGCTCTTCTCCAAGCTGAACAACCCCAACTCTCTCAGCCTGTCCTCATAGGAGAGGTGCTCCAGCCCTCTGATTATTCTTGTGGCTCTCCTCTGGACCCACTCTAACAGGTCCATGTCTTTCCTGTTCTGAGGGGCCCTGAGCTGGACGCAATACCCCAGGTGGGGTCTCACCAGAGTAGAGGGAAGAATCACCTCCCTCAACCTCCTGGCCACACTTCTTTTGGTGCAGCCCAGGATATGGTTGGCCTTCTGGGCTGCGAGCGCACATTGCCAGCTTGTGTCCAGCTTTTCATCCACCAGTACCCCCAAGCCCTTCTTGGCAGGGCTGCTCTTAAACCCTTCATCTTCCAGCCTGTATTGATACCGGGGGTTGCCCCAACCCAGGTGCAGCACGCTGCACTTGGCCTTGCTGAACTTCATGAGATTCACATGGGCCCATTTCTCAAGCCTGCCCAGGTCCCTCTGGATGGCAACTCGTCCCTCAGGCATGTCACCTGCACCACTCAGCTTAGCGTTGTCTTCAAACTTGCTGAGGGTGCACTAGATCCCACTGTCTATGTCATTAATGAAGATATTAAACAGTACTGGTGCCAATATGGACCTCCGAGGGACACCACTTGTCACTGATCTCCATCTGAATATTGAGCCCTCTGGATGCCACCATCCAACCAATTCCTCATCCACAGAACAGTCCACCCATCAAATCCATATCTGTCCAATGTAGAGAGAAGGATGTTGTGGGGGACTGTGTGAAAGGCCTTACAGAAGTCCAGATAGACAACATCCCTAGCTCTTCCCTTGTTCACTGCCGTAGTCACTCCATCACAGAAGGCTGGGTTGGCTAGGCAGGACTTGCTCTTGGTGAAGCCATACTGGCTGTCTCAAATCACCTCCCTGTCCTCTGCGTGCCTTAGCGTAGCTTCAAAGAGGATCTATCCCATGATCTTCCCAGGCACAGAGGGAAGACAGGTTGGTAATTCCCAGGGTCCTCCTTTCTACCCTTTTTAAAAATGGGTGCAATATTTTCCTTTTTCCAGTCACCGGGCACTTCACCTGACTGTCACCACTTTTCAAATCTCATGGAGAGTGACTTGGAAACTACATCAGCCAACTCCCTCAGGATGCTGGGATGTATCTCATCAGGTCCCATAGAATTCTATATGTTCACAGTGCTCAGGTGGTCACAAACCTGATCTTCTCTTAAAGTGGGAGGGACTTTGCTCCCCCAGTCCCTGCGTTGTGGTACATCCACTCAAGATGTGTGGGAAGAGAGGCTGGCAGTGAAGACTGAGACAAAAATGTTGTTGAGTACCTCAGCCTTCACCTCTTCTGTTGTTACCAGATTGCCAGTCTTGCTCATCAGGGGACATAATCACATGGTGTTATTATTGTGACTCCTGTTGTATTTGCTGTCTTTTCCTCTGGTACATTTTAGACCATTCTTCACCCTGCTGGTAAACTTAGACTGCGAGTTCGCAGAGTTCCTTGTGCTGGAGAGCATAGATCAGTTCTAGGTGTTAGACAGCTAAAAAGCCACTAAACCATTTTTCATTGCTTTCAAAGTAGGGCACATTTTGGTTGTAAATATTAGGAAAGATTTTCTTTCTTTTTACTCAAAACCATGCTATTACAAGCTCATATGTCAGACAGCAATTCAAGCCCTCTCTCCACCCTTTCTCTCTTTAATGTCCTCATCAGTATTAACCACTAAATGCATTTACCTTAGGAGCTAGAAGATCTCTACTTTCTATTACTAACATTATGTCTTTAATAAGTAGGCATGCAGGTATATCACTGGCCTGTTCCTCTTCAGGAGTGGGAAGGAATGGACAAAAAAGCTACAGGGGGTCAACTCTCACAAGAAAGAAAATAAAAGACCAAATGAACGGAAGCTTCTCAGGGAATAAAGCTGCAATTCCCATCTGTGCCAATAATCAGAACACAGCTGAGCAGTATTTTTTTCCTTCTGATTTTATATTACTCCACTTTGCGTTTCCCCTCCTCCCCCCTGCCTAAACATGTTCCATCTGTCTGGTAATCTCTTATCCTCTCAGTCATAAGAACTACTGTCCAATCATTCAACCTCAAATTTCACTTTGTAGGATCATGGGCTACAGGCTTTGGGATCCTGCCTTCATATAAATCTATGTATCACCATATGCGTAACATCAGCATAACCTCACAAAGAGAGTGAAGAACAAAGGGCATTAGGGAAGAGAAGAAAGAGGTGCCCAGGAACTTGGTTCCTCAGGAATTATTCTAGACATGTCTTTGGGGACAGCCATACATGTGGTCCTCCCGCTTGGCGATTCAGTTCTGTGAAGGTTAGGTTGGGGAACCAAGTGGTTGAGTTGATCACCTTTTCAAGAGGTTTATCAGCTACAGCTCAGTGCTGTGCTGGCACAGGCCCCAGACCAGGACTGGCTTTCATCCCATGAGCTCAGAAGGTGGGCAGAAGAGACATGCAAAGCTATGGCTGGACCCCCAATGTGTTTGCTACTCGATACTGCTGGTTTCCCAGAGGGAGAGGGGCACTGCTTCTACTCTGAGGAGAGGATGGTCTGTGAGCCTTGGTGGACAATATGGACCACATTTGAAGGTGTGGTTACTGGTGACTGGAAGACAGTGACTCAGCTCATCTGCATCCATTTTGTTCTTCTGACATAATAATTATACAACTATTAAAAATGAGCGATCAAACAAAACCAGCCAATGTGGTTAGTTTTCCTCAAATACAGAGTTCATCAAAGTGTAGGAATGAAACAGTGTGCCAAATTCCTGTCAGTACAAGCGTTTGCTGCAGTAATAGGACTAAGCCCTGTATAGTGCTGGAGAAACTCTAAAGACAATCAAAACTTCATGACAGTCCCAGTAATTGATGCATTTTAGCTTGTAGCTAAGGGATTGAGCAGATTTACTTAATCCTTTAAATTCCCCCCACACACACACCTTAAGTAGTTTATAAACCTATATAAAGTATTATTTGAAAAATAAATCAGAAGGTGACGTAAAACAACAAGCGTAATAAATGCTGTTGTTCTTCCAAAAGTCTTTTGGACATGTCAGATGTAATTACACTGATACTTATTTTATTCTATTCCCATAAAAGGGATGAATTTGTGGAGGTCATGTACAGCATTATATCTAGTCCTTTTTACTCAGCTGAGCTGTTACGCAAGAAATGCATTAGGGCTCTAGGGTAGCTCTTGCCAAAGGCCGAGTGGCACCATAAAAAAAGAACACTTAACAGTGGAGACTTCATTAAAATATTTCTCTCTTCCTTTTACAGACAAATAATTTTGCTTTGTTGGAGTAAAAATCCTGCTGTTACAGAGTCATGGATGCTGTTTTTGGTACCCTAGTCTCTCAAGGTCTCACGGTAGGAGCCATGGAAGCCTAACACAATCTTTTTTGTCCTTCTTCTATATGAGGAATGCCCTGAACCCTCATTCCAGATCCTATCATCTGCAGTATTAGAGGAGGGCAAGAGCAGCTTACAAAGAAAGAGGGGGGTATTTTCCCAGCTGAAGTCAATGTAAAAGCAATACCTATGCCCTTACGGGTACTGTCTGATCTTATTCATTGGATTATCAAGAGCAGGATTAGACCCGTAATACTCTTTCAAATTGGCAGGAGGCAGATTAGGGCTAAAAGTACTGATAACAACCTGTTTTCTTCAAAAACAATCTGCACATGAGGTTTTAGGATTTAAATGCAAAAAACGTTTGTAAGCACTATAAGAAACTACTTTTGAGTTGAAATTTACTAGGAGGATAATTCCATAATGACTAACAATTACAAGTTTGTGTAATGAGTGTTCTTTAAGCTCTGGAGATATGGTCTCTTTTGACTTCTAATATAAAAATATGTAGTTTATAAAGCAGAGTTTTGAAATCAGTGTGACAGGGAAGCCAAAATAGGGCTTTTTCATGAAGACAACTCTCAAGGTAGTGAAACAAAAAGTTTTGCTGTGACATGGCACTACATGAACACTGCAGACTAAATTCTAACCTCTTTTACACCAATGAATCCCCACTGGAATCAATGAGCCAGTACCACGGAAAAACGGGTAGTGAATTTAAGTCTGAAAACCAACCTGTGCCATCTGGAGTCTTTCAAATAAGTTAACAAATAAGCTCCCTGTTGCTGGTGATGAGGATTTATTACTACTGTTGCAATGCTAATATACTTATCTACTTCTAAGTACTATAAGTACTAATGTACTTCAAGATGAAGGCAGCGCCTATGCTCCAAAAACCTTAGCAGAGCTTATAGAGACAGGAGACGAAGCCAAAATGGAGAAAAACCTGAAAAGGAGTACATATTGTTGCTTGTATGATGTTTGAGAATGTTGTTTTGTGACAGGAATGCTCCTTTCTGTAGCAAGAATGATGAGACACATGATGGTTGTATAGACCTTCACCTGGATTCACTTCACCTCCCTTTGGAAAGCTGTCTGAAGAATGTGGATCGGAGAGCTCTCAATTCTAAATGCACAGTTGAGCCATTTCCAAAGACTTCAGGGTAACTTCTTTCTCATCACCATCTGAAAGCCTCCGTAAACTCAAGTGCTTAACTATGGAGAGCTAAAAAGCAGAAGAGATGCATCTAAGCCTGTATATTTGTGTCTTCAGAAGCAACATTCAAGAGGCTCAGAGACCAATGATGGTGCTCTTTAGAAGTTCCTCAGACTCCCTTTCCAGTTGTCGAGACCAAAACTGTTTCTTCTCAACAGATCAGTAAATATTCAGGGTAATAAAACATGCTTTTTTTTTTCCCTGAGAGGCACTGAATACTTCAGCTGTTCTTTTTTTCCTCCTTATTTGACAGTGCTTACCTGTCAGTGCATGTGTACTTGAGCATGTGTAAGTATATGTATACTAATCACCTTTGACCAGACTTTTGGGGAGTCTAATAAAGAATATATTTGCTTTTTATTAAAAAAACTGATACGTGTGGTTTGAGTATCTAATGCCTGGTGTTAGAGATGATACTTCTGACTTTGTTTTTGGTTTACAGTTGGGGCTGACAGGTCATTTCTAGTCTAAAGATATTCTACTTCTCTTTTATTACAATTTTTATTATTACTTTGCCTTAAGCAATGGAATATATACTTCAATATACACTTTCATGTACTTGGTCTATTAAGATACACATGCTCTTCTCCCTTTCCTCTTCATTTTATATGCTCATACATTTTTATGATACTACTCTAAAGTATTATCTGTAAATCAGATCATGCTCAAGTTTTATATTAGTATGTGCTAAATATTATAGAGAAACTGTTCAAATCTATTTAACACACCAGACCGGAAACTCTTTACTATGAGATATCTGACTGGGCATTTCATAGGTCTCTAATCTCCATTAGCCTGAATAAACAACCACAACCCACACAAAGCAGCTAAATCCAGAACTGGATTGCTTACTGAGGCAGAAAAAATAATAATGTTGCCGCAAGTTGATGTTAGCAAAGTCAACAGGAAATTATATATGTCAGTAACGTGTTGTCCAGAGATTGAAGTACTTTCTTCTTATTCCTCTACTTGCTGAAATCATATTTGAAAGACAACAGAACATAAAGCACCGCTTCACTTACAAGAGCAGTCTGTATGTTCATCAGTGCTCAGCTCAAATGATTTCCTCCAGCAAACGATACTTTAGTGAAAATCAGTGCCACTTCTTAAGCATTTGGAACAATTATTCTAGGCTGAAAATATTATGCAGTGGGATTTCTTTCATGATCTGAGATGCTGATCTCAGTAACTGCTACTCATTTTATATAAAGGACCCAGAGCCAGCCCCTGAGAAATGAAAAAATATGATGTGAGCTGAAAGACACCAAATGAAGCTCCTGGAGCTCCTCAGTGGCTTATTGCCATATCCAGTAGGAATACAGATGTGCTGCCCCTGTTGATGTAAGGAATGGCGCAATGACTGCTGGGGCCTGCAGGGTTTGCAAACCAGAACTCTGCAGAAGGGGAGGCTGCCATCTGCATTGGCTTACGTATCCCTTGGGTACAGATACTTTGCTAATGTGTCTTCCGTCTAACAAATCCAGGCAGCATTTTCACCAAAAAGTTGTATAAAATACCAAACTGAAGAGAAAGAATTGCATAAGGGAGAGGGCAGAGTGCTACCCCACCCTCTACTGTGTGAGATGGGGCACGCTTCTTTAGGCCACGTTCACACTGTCCAGTGTGGCATGTAAGGAAATGGAAACAATGCACTCAACCACACCTGAACGAAGCCTTACCACAGGCAACATGAACGTGGTACCAAACTCACTCTATTTTACTCTATCAGAACTTTGGCAGAAGAGGAAATACTAAGGAAAAGGAGAGCCTGCTGCTGGGCATGGGACTGAGTGTCCAAGGACATAGAAAAGGCTGAGATAACTCAGTCTTCTTTGCCGTGTTCTTTACTGGCAGAAGTACCTTTGCAGAGAAGAGCCTGCAGGTCTTGGTGGGCAAGCTGAACATGTATCAACAGTATGTTCTTCGTAACCACGTGTAGATCTCCATTACCAGGAGTTTAGCCATCAGGATAAGTAAAGTTATTCTAGAACTCTATTCAGCAGTTTTGAGATTGCCTCTGGTGTACTGTGTCTGATTTCAGACGTTCTGTTGCAAGGGATACATTGGTAAACTGGCAGACAGCCACCAAGACAGAGGAGTCTCTGCCCTTGGATATATTTGGAAATGGACTGCAAAGGGCATGAGCAGTGTGACCGAACTTCAAAGTTAGCCCTGTTTCGAGCAGGCTGGACCAGACAACCTCCAGTGACATTTTTTCTACAATTCTATGATTACATAATGAGCCACCAGTTCTTAACAGCAGGTGGACTCTCAGCACCCTCCTTGGTTTGAAGTACCATGAGATATGTAGTCTGAATATAGTCCTTTGCACTTCTATTTCCCCTCCCTTTCCTTGACCTCTCTTGTGCTTTGAGTTGCTGCGAGGTTTGTGGCACGTAATGCCCAGGGAAAGACTGTTTTGTGTTTATAGAGTGAACACGGAGCACCTAGTTACTCTTGCTGGGGATATTGCACAAATAATAATAATAAAAAAAAAAAATCAGACTGAAAAAAAAAGTGAAATTTTGTCCTAGAAAATCTAACCCAACCAACCCAATGCAGGTGATGTGCCCAGTTAGCATCAATATTATATCTTTACTATGCTCAGTGTCGTTATCACACACCCCCACCCTCAAATAAGAACAGTTGTTGTTTAGCAATCAGAGACTACTGAAATACTGATTTGGAGGGGGAAGAGGGAGAACTGCGTGAGCGGCTGCATGGCCCTAGCTGCCGGCTGGGATTAAAACACAACAGTATCATGAGGGTTTAATGTATTTTCTCTAAAGAATCTCTGCACTACTGGATATTGCAAGTGTGCACAAAAAAGTCTGTTCAACAGTGTAGCCAGGCCTTCATTTTTTGGTAAATTAGTTAGGATTTGTGCAAAATATTAAAAGACAGCCAAGTTTGTATCTGTAGGCTATGTAAGACCCAATAGGACTTACCTGAGCCCAGTGCCACCTGAACGTAGCTAAATTCTGCTTCTAATGCCACTTTGGATATGGATATAATACCATTGTATTTGTGCAGCACTGGATCAGTAACACCTACACTGGGTTACCCGGAACATTTCCGGACATCACTTGGAACCCAGAATATGGTCTGTTAACCTTGGTTGGCTGCTAGGTGCCCACCAAGCTGCTCTCTCGCTCCCCCTCCTCAACAGGACAGGCGGAGATGAAATACGATGAAAAAGCTCATGGGCAAGACTGTCTCTTCTACCTCCCCACTCCAAGTGGTGCAGAAGGATGGGAAATGGGGATTGTGGTCAGTTCATAACATTTCATCTCTGTCACTCCTTCCTCCTCAAGCT
>NW_009648043.1:6428317-6451402 GCF_000708025.1 Charadrius vociferus
TCCTTTGTAAACTGCTCCAACATGTGTTCCTCCCACGAGCTGCAGTTCAAGAACTGCTCCAGCATGGGTCCTTTCCATGGGGGTACAGAACTTCAGGAACAGAGTGCTCGAGTGTGGGTCCCCCATAAGCCACAGCTTCTGCGCGGACGCTGCTCCTGCACGGGCTCTACATGGGCTACAGCTTCCTTCAAGGCTGTTGCATGGGGTCCTCCACGGGCTGCAGTGTCGATATCTGCTCCAGTGTGGAGGGACAACCTGCTTCACCATGGTCTTTTCCAGGGGCTGCAGAGAAATTTCTGCTCCAGTGCCTGGAGCACCTCCTCTCCCTCCTTCTCTGCCCTTGGTGTCTGCAGGGCTGCTTCTCTTACATTTTTCTCACTTCTCTCTCGCAGCTGCAGCACAGCATTTTTTACTTTTTATGAAATACATTATCACAGAGGCACCACCAGCATCACTGACGGGCTCAGCTTTAGGCAACAGTGGGTCTGTTTTGGAGCTGGCTGAAACCAGCTCTGTCTGACATTGGAATAGCTTTTGGTGTCTTCTTACAGAAGCCACCCCTGCAGTTCCCCCCCACCCTACCCTGCTATCAAAATCTTGCCACGTAAACCCAACGCAGGGGAACACAGTGATGAACCCCAACTGGCTCAGATGGAACCAATGTAACCAGACCAAAGAGTACTAGCATCAGGTGAATTGTCCTACCCAGACCCAGGCCTTTCTGCTGCACTGAGGCCTCCCATTACCTCTCAAGGGACTGTGGACTCCTGGTCTCCACAAGTCCTGAAGCAGGAGGTATTTCTGCATCTCAGATACCACAGTTTTGCATTACAGCAGCTGATGGCAAGTAGAATATATATATTGATGCTTCTTACTGTTCAGTCTTGCCCTGAATTGGTATAACTGTGAGCATTCACAGAGAGAGTTCAGAGGAACAAAAAATAGACCAGAAATTTGCTATCGAAGAAAGGGCTAGATTCTTTTCAGAGCTATGTAGAATGATGAAAACTGTTGGCTAAATAACAGCTTGCCAAATACTTCTGAACTGCTTGTCTCTTTGTTGCTTCCATGCCCCTGAGAACAAAGCTCAGAGATCAACACCCACACACGGGGTGGCCTTACAGACAATCTCTGGATTTTGAAAGAAAAGAAAGTCTGATGGAAGAACTGAAACAGATTTTTTTTTTTTTTTTTTCTGTTCAATTCAGTTCACACAAAAATGAGACCTGGAAAACAGGAGAAAAGCCAGGGCCATCTTCACTGGCTCTGAAGCCTGCCTTCACTGGACGGCAGCAAAGGTTTTCAACACCTCATCTGATGATAACCACTTATCACAAAAAAAAAGGGCCATTACCTACTCAGCTCTAAATTAACTCTCACTAAATAGCGCAGATGCTATAACCTCTCACCTACTGATCAGACTATCCCAAATAAACCAGCAGCAACGGTCTCCAATCCTGACTATGAGCTGACACTTCCCAGTTTGGACACAGGTCTGGATGGGGCATAGATTTTTTTGTTCATCAACATGCTGCCTTGTTTCTCAGTTTGCTGTTCTGGCTTCCCATTAATTCTCATCAGGGGGTTTGACTAAATTTCTAAATTTTAAAACCCGCCTGCTGAGAAATTGCATGGCTGGTGCTAACTGTTGCCTCTGAAAACATTTATGGTCCTCTGAAACAGTGGAACACCACCAGGCTGGTGTGTGCAGGGAACAAACCTTGCAGAGAATAATGGACATTATCATGCCCTCTTCTGCACAAGATAAGAATATCCACATTACTGTAAAAGCTTTCAGAAAGAAAGATAACGCAGCTTATTTTCCCTCAATAATTTATTTACACATGCATGAGACACGCATTTGCCCCTTATCACACACATACATACAAACACAAGCAAATAAACAGAAACAAGTAGTTTTATCTCTGGGCTTGGGAGGAAAAGAAGAGATATAGTTATTGTTCTTTCAGTTTCAGAAAACCAGAGGGACACACAAAGTCTGTGAGAATAAGAATCATTCCGTATCAAGACAGAAGCAAAAAAGAGGGAGAGAGAAAGAAAGGTAATATACATGTAATATGAATCAGAGATTTCAGCTAGATTTTCAAATCCCAAAATGAGTTTGCATGTCGCCAGAAATAAGTATTTCCTTTTGACTGATAAACTGAACTAACCTGATACGAAAGCAGATATTTCTTTGAAAGTAAAACATGCACACCAAAGTGTCACTCTGAGGAGAACTGGGCTCTCACGACACCCAGTCAATGTAATCTGCTGTTGAATAAGCTCATTTGGCAGACCTGTTCTCATTTTTCTGATACTGTGCTTTTCTGCACATGAGTAGGCATTTCTTATTCTTTCTTGCCCTCCAAACCTTAGATATGTGAAACGCTGCCCAAAATGCACCATACAGGTGCTTCCATAATTTCTTTCAGCAGGGATGGTTGCTTAGGGAAAATGGGATTATGAAACATTTCAGCTTCTCTACTACCTTGTGTCACGGAGGTTGCCAAAATTAATGGTTCACCCCCTCCTTCTCCATTCCAAAAGCCGCTCCCGGTCAGGGATCTTTAAGGCTCAGGAGGTACAGAACTGCTGCTCCGGCTGAGCAGACCCCAGGCTGGCACTGCACTGGTCCCTTTCTCTGCCTTTCCTTTCTTCTGGGCCATTCTAATCCCTCTCCATCCAGGTGCTCCCATCATCCCCTGCCTGCTCTCTATTAAAAGGATGCCCTATTGTTCCTTTTAAATGAATCTTCAGATGACAAAGGTTCATTCAGCTGCCTTTGTGAGGCATCTCAGTTCTGCAGAGATCCAGGTCGATACCCAGTGCTACTCCGGTCTGCGCTGGCGAGACCTGCAGCCCACCCGTGTGCCTACGCGTTTGAGGAACAGGGGTCACAGGCTCTACAGTGTTATACAATGAGGCTGTGACTCCTTCCTCTGGCGATGGGAAATGTTGTCGATGCTGGGATAACTCAATTATCTTCCTGCTTTTGCTGGAAACATTTTGAGAATATGAAAAAAAAAATAGTAGGAGTTGATGTGAGATCTGATCTATGCCCCTCAACTTCTTTATCTTTTTCTTTTTTTTTTTTTCCCCCCAGTAACTGGAGGCTGCATTTGCCTGCACTTGTTTTGTCTATGCCTGAGTGTTTTCAGTTTCATGCCTGGTTGCCTGCGTACCTGAGCACCGCTGAGAGCATGTTTTTCTCTGTGAAAGGAATGCATATGTTTGCCTGCCTGCTTGAACCAGGAACTATTTCTATGGGGAAAAAGAACAATTGCTGTTGAATTACAGGCAGGCACTTCTTTCGGAAAATTGTTCTTCTTGTAGACAACAGCGGAGGTTCACTGAGGTGAATGCAAGGATGTGTAAATGTATTTTTACCTGCTCCAGCCTATCCATTTTTTTTTAGGTAAGGAGGGAGTGCAATTTCTTACACAGAGAGAAAGGATTGTTTGGCCACCCTTAGGGTTAGAAGGCATGAAGTTGTGAATGGAGGATTCTGGATCCTTCCATAATCTCAGCTGCAAATTATTCCTTTTTATGCTGGATAAAATGGCCTCGCCAAGAAAAGTGAGGTTACAGCTGCTTTCCATGGCTGCAGCTCCCCACAGCTGACTTTTATCCTTAAAGGCCTTGAATGTGATCTGTGTCAAGGGTAATTTAAAGATATTTTTTTTTTTTTTAATTTGGAGTAAAATGGGTTTGTGATTCTAACACCAGAGCTGCAGCAAAAGGCGTTTGTGTATTCCTTCTAGCTTTGTGTTATGTTTTTGCCATGTGTGTGGATATGAAATCAAAAGTTCCAGCACTCCTTCCTAAAGGCAGGTACTGAACAGTACGTTATTTTTTATCTGCAAAACACTGCCAAGAAAGTGGAAAACAACAGGGAGAAACAGCATAACCTATGTTACTGCAAAAGCTTAAATCATGGCTGAAACGAAAATCTTCTCAATCTCATATGTACTTAAAACGCAGTATTCTGGCAATAAGCCAGAATCCATGGAATAAGCAAATCCATGGAACTAGGAGTCATAACACAAAATTGAAAAAAAAATCTGCTGCACAGCCTTTCTTGTAAATTCTGTAAATAATAAATGCAATATAAAATCAATACAAAATATATGGTTGCTCTTATTAAAGTCTGAGAATTTTCTGTGATTAGAGCTGTACGGTCAAGGAAAGAAAATAGAACCAAAAGTTCTCATTTTTTTTGCTAGAATTTAACCTAAAGGAATTGGTTTTGTTCCTTTTTATTCATTTTCTTCTGGTATTATCTTCCCTTTCCCTGGTCAATGAAAACTCTGATCATTTCAATTTGCTTCCAGGTTTGTGCCCTGTCACTAAGCTCTTATCTGATAACAGATGGTCTTTTCTCATTTTTGTTATCTTCCCTTTTTCCCTAATATACCACTGATCTCAATACACATTCCCTAAACATTCCTCCAACCCTGGTTTGTGTCACTGTGGAATCAACTGTGTGGAAACAAAGGTGTGAATCAAAGGTGTAGGTTTACATTGTGCATTGACCTTTTTCAAGTGGTCTTGGCTAGTTTTTGTTCTTAAGAGATCAAATGTAGAACACCAACTTTGGGTAAGTCTTTTGAGCAGGAGGTGGTAGGCCAAATCTTGGTGCTAACAAGAAATTTGGGCTGCTGCCTTGTGGGATTCCCCAACTATTTTTCCTCTACCCCTATTTGCACGTCTGCCCAAATTGTTCTGTTAGCTCATTCAAAGCTGGACCTCCGCTGCATGCTGCTAGGAGAATGTCTGAAATTCGTTCAGAGTAAATTGCAGACTTTTCCCTGAAATGACATTTAAAAGAACAAAACACCCCTCCAAACACTTTTCAGGTTTTAATAGCAAAGGCTGTTATCACACACCTCAACTTGTGGGCACTGAGAGACCATGTCTACTTTGCCTGGCTACGTTTGCATAGTATTTCCTTGAAGAATCAGTGTTCAGCAATTTGGTTTCAGCCACAGGTGACACGACGCCCCTTGTTAATACTGTGCCATCTTCTGATGGCTGGTCAGACCTGTTCCTTGCCTCTTCTATGTGTTGATTTCTGTGTCTGCTTCCTAAATTAACTTCTTCCTTCATTTTTATTTCCCATTTGAACCTATTTTGCATACTTTTTGTAGATATTTTGGTATTATTACCTTTAGTCCTCAGCCAGCATTTTCCATGGTTAATTCAATCTCCTGAATTAGAAAGAATAAAGTTTTCCTTTTGTTATGTGATGAAGTTAGTCAGACTATGTAAAAGTCATTTTCTTAACTGGTACAGGGGCTTTTCCTATTTATAGGGCAGTATTTTTAACTGTAATAAAGAGGTCATTTAGAAAGTGAAGCATTTCTTTGTCTATGAACATTTGCCTTGAACAAACGGCAGCTGGGACAGAAACTCCAGATTAGCATATCTCTCTGACAGTCTTTAAAATGATCTGGTAAGATCCAGGTTCTTCGCTGTCACCAGCTAGGGAATGTGCATCTTTGAAGTATTTTTACCAACTCTTTGTGATTTTTGTTGTGAGCTGAAAAAAACTTTTTCGGCATGAAATTTAATAACCCCTAGTCTGAGTTCTTTTAAAGCAATTTCTCCCACTTTTTGCTAATATTGTGGAAGGAAATGTAACGTGTTTTCTACCCCAGATTTATAGATGTCTGAAGCTGCAGCTCAATTCCTGGAAGAAAGGTATTACACACTATTGTTTCAGATAACGTGTCATTTTGATGTAAATTGAACTATTCAATTTCTTTTCTGCTTCCTCAAAAAACATTATTTTCTTCTGTCCACAGCTATTTCACTTTTTTTCTTTGTAAGAACAGATATCAAACCAATTAAAGTTGTTATATTTGCAATGAATATTGCATAGTCCTATCTAAGCAGCAAAATATTCTGAGGCATACCTTGGACATCTAACATCTGCAGCAGCCCTCACTCTTAAGAAGCAAAAATTGACAAACCATATTTAAAAAAATAAAATCCCACAAGGCATTCTACAGCATACACAGCTTTGCCAATCTAACAGACTCTTCCCTCTATCTTGCTGCAGCATCCAACATCTAGCTCCTCTCATGGCCCTAAAGCTCAACCCTGGAGAACTCTTAAAGGCCCTATTTATACTCTATGTATACTGGATTTTAATTTTTGGAAGATATGTAGCCTTAATTTTCAGCTTATATGCTACGCTACCTGGCTTAGGGGTGTGGGGGGATGAAAAATCCAGCAAAAATGAGCACACATATCTTTGTTAGCTTTAGAATCACATCTTTGCAATTTCTTTCAAGCCTCCTCTAGGTTTTGTAAGTGTTCATCTGAAATCTTCCCAGTTATTAGCATGTCATCCAGATAACAGACAACACCATTTACCCCCTGCCTTCCTTAGCTCATTATTCTTTGGAACACAGCAGGTGCTTTTTCTGTTCATACCTAAATAGCCCCTTATGTGTGTTTGTCGTCAGATTTTTTTTTTTTAATACTAGCTGCAAAGCCACCTGCTGGCACTCTTGGGACAAGCCTTGTTTGGTTAGCTCCTCTCCACCCAGCACTTTGCAAACAACTCTTCTGCTCTAGAAATCCAATATTGTCCAGTCTGGGCTAACGTGTGTTGGTGATTTCATATTTCTGACAAGACTTTCTCCACTGTCCCCCCGAAATACAGTTTGCTCAGCCCATTCCTGACATCCAGGGGAAGAAACGCATTCTGGCCACCAGTGCACCAAGCTGCTTTTCCATAAGCTTTTGCAGGGATTATAGCACAGGTCTCCTCCTGAGAAATGCAGAAATGATTTTGTCACTAACAGACGACACTGCAGTTATATCTGGTATTAAACCAAGCCTGTAAAGAGCACAACTTTAGTTTGAATTTTCCTACCCAGTTACACAGCTGATTAGCTACAATCCACTATAATTTCAGTTTAGGGAAACAATTTCTGCCCACCACTTTCAGTTATGATTGCCTTCAATGTTAACACAGTATATTTGTAAATTACAGTGACAAGAATACCTACCTGTTAATCATTACTTGCCCTTACTCCACTACGGTACAGTGTGCTATATATGTTCATTTTCTACTGTGCACAGCCAGTGCTCAGTTATCCACGGACAGTTTATTTAGTTGACAGATTAATTGTGTCACAGATGCAGAGGCGCTGGGGGATGCCAGCTCAGCTCTGGCAGGGTTATTCATGCAAGTGTAGGTCTGTGCAGCTGTTGATACATCAGTCTCACTGGGTGCACAGTGACCCAGCCAAGGAGGATACAAAGGACCATAAACATGCTCCAGCATGGGCAGGACAACCTGTCAGCCCAGCCAGGCACAGTAAGATTCAAGCAGATCCACTTGGATGCATGTGGGAGATGACTTCAGTGCTGTGGTTAAGGGCCTCTCACCAGATTGAGTAGTGCGGCATGAACTCACCAGCCGGCTTAGGTCTGGTCCTTGGCAAAAGCTCCTAAACCCTCAGAGAGCTGTGGAGCTTAACGCAGAGGAACGTAAATAGTTCCACAAAAAACAGCTTAGGTTGAACAGGAAACATTAGCTCAAATTGAGGAGCAGCCATACCACCCTTGTAATCAGTCAACTTATTGGGATGCTTCTCTTCAAGTCTATTCTCTTCAAGTCTTGAGACCTTATCACCCTCTACAACTACCTGCAAGGAGGTTGTAGAGGGGTGGGAGTTGACCTCTTCTCCCTTGTGACAAGTGATAGGACGAGAGGAAATGGGTTCAAGTTATGTCAGTGGAGGGTTAGATTGGATATTAGGATTTTTTTTTTCACTGAAAGGGTTATTAGACATTGGAATAGGCTGCCCAGGGAGGTGGTGGATTCTCCATCCCTTGAGGGATTTAAAAAAAGGGTAGATGTGGTACCTGGGGACATGGTTTAGAAGTGGTTTTGTCAGGGTAGGTTGATGGTTGGACTTGATGATCTCAAAGGTCCCTTCCAACCTCAGCAATTCTATGATTCTATTGCCTGAGTTTCTCTCGTACCCATTCTGTTCCTGTCCCTACAAGCACATGCCCTTCTAGCACTGCAGCTTCTTAAATGAGTGATGCTCCTGCCTTGGGCTGTAATTCCACAGAAACTTTGGTGGAGACACAGTGATTTGACCCAGAGAATGGACTCAGGTTCAAACATTTAAGTTCCTGAGTTAGATTAAACCACATTATTTAGCAATTTGGTCCATGATTGTCCAAATACATCTGCCAACCTCATGGAGGCAGTAGTATGGAGGTGGAAAAGAAGGGCTGGGATGGTGAGAGGAGGACTGCCTCTTTGGGTGTAGCACTGTTTTCTGTAAAATTTAAAGTGCTTGTAGAATTCTGAAGTTACTTCTAGGCATCAAACTGAATTTTGGGAGTCTTTTGAAAGATGTTATTGAAACAACTAGTAGCAGGAAACATTTTTAGGCTTGCCAAAGACCAGAATACTTTAGCCTTCCAGTTGAACTAATGTTCTGTTAAAAAAAAAAAAAAAAGAAGAAGAAAAAAGCGTGGTAAACTTTTTAATAGTTTCCTTAGAAGATCTACTACTTCTATAGCTCAATAAGTTCCAATGTAAAGTATAATTCTTTAAGGACCATTTGTGCTTCATATCTGGCAATGTTAGGAAAATAATTTTGTCTAGTGGAACCTTCCATACTGTTTGTGTAAAAACACTGTCAAAACCTGAATCTCTTTCAAAACTTTTCTTATTTGCATTATATATAGTCCCATTTACCCAATGGAAACCATTTATTTTTGCTCTCTTTTTTTTTAATTTCAAGATACAATCCTTTGCCCATTTTCTGGTTTGAATTTTACCATATGCAGAGGAGTTAAAAAGTAAATAATCCACTGTTTTTCATAACAACATGTTTAGAATACAGGTTTTTGGGTTTTTTTTCCTTAGGACGCAAGACAATAACTCCCAACATCCAAAAATGAAAGACAACTAACACAGAGGAATAATTTATCCTCCCTTGCTGCAGGAATTGTAAATCATAACTGAAATGAAAGGTAAAGTTTTGATCACACACTTTTTATATCCTTGCTCTACAAGAGAAGAGCAAATCCTTGACATTTAAAGCAGAGCTGAAATGGGGAAGCTGGAATTGTTTACTTCCTGTTGGAAGTGCCTTTCTATGCAATTATTCTCTTTGGTCCAATGGAATAATTTAAGGAGAATTTTATAGATGTACTCGCCAAACTTGTTATCCTTTTTAATTCCCACATGAAGATTTTAAATACTGCTAGAATGAAAATCTCCTAAATTTAGAGAAAAAAAAATAACTACTGAAGGGAGGTTGAAAAATGTGGGAATTAGAAAATAGATCTAGATCTCATTTACAGTTGTAAAAATCAAGAAGTATTCTCATTTCTGTAACGTACAACTGGTAAAGAGCTGGCAGTGGAGGGAGGAATGTAACTGCTTTTCTTATAGTTCTTTTTCTCTGGGCTACATTATATAATCCCAAGCAAGAACAAAGCTATGAGCTATATTTATTAATGATGAATCTGAGTCAGTACTTTCTTACACCACTGTAAAAGAGGTACGCTTCCAGAGGTGTTGCATTGATCTAAATCCACAGCAAAATCAGATTCAGGTCTCACTTCATCATTTGAAACATTGCTCAATTTGGTGCAAAGCTTTCTCACCTACTTTCAGCACAATAGTTAATGGATGCCAAAGGATGCTGATGCCTGTTGCAGACTGACCTAGACAGCTGTGATTTGGAAATGAAAAACTGGAAGAACTGAGTGGCAAAGAGTTAGCAACAGTGCTGAGGAGAAAAAAAATTAAAAGAGGAAAGGAACAGAAAATAGAGCAGACAATCAATGAAGGCTGGACAGAAAAAGAATCCTGATAAACTAGTAAGAGATGGGGTGAGTTTGATCAAATAGAAAAATGTATGTGCATGTGGAACAGAAGGATAGTAGGAGTTAGAAGCTTGCACCATCTTACAAAGTGTTTTCTGAACCTCTGTGGTGAGTATATCTTTAAAGAAATATAATACCACTGCTTGTATTGTCATACAGTCTCCTTTTGGGGAGATCAAAGGAATCTGCTCTTTGCCCTTGAGTTTTTAACCAAAATCTTGTCTTGGGGCAGAACCACTTGTTAAGGAGCTGGGTTAATGTCACAGCTGAAGAGTTGGGAAAGTGTTATTCTCTCTGCCGTTTGTGACCTCCCTTCTGTGCAGCATGAACAAAACAAGTTAGGGGAGAAAATATCCAGCTACATATCCCTGATTTCTCTTGCTAAAGGAAATTACCTGGAAGACTGAAAACCACAACCTAAATATGACAACAGAGAGATGTCAATTGTCATTATTAGATAGAATGCATACAAAATAAAGAAGATGAATATCTACATTTGCCTGAGTATAATCCTAGGCTTATTATCTTCAGCAGAAAAATGACCTACAACTTCAGGTCTTTGTAGATTTTTTAAACCCAAGAGCAAATGGCTGAAACTACTGTTTCTCTGTTTTTTTCTAATCTATGCTTCAATTGCTGAACCTCTAATATGTTTAGATGTTTTCTAAAGACAGTTTGAGTGTGGATTCATTACAGAAATTGTTAGAGGAAAAAGAGCCAAATATATCTACCCACGAAGTCAGCATATCTACATGCTATGTGTAAGTGAAGTGCATTTATTTCAACATGACTGCAAATGTCAGCTGTGCTCCAGGTATGCTCAGGTCGTGGTAACTGTCTCAAAGCAAATATGTAGGAACTATAATGAAGCTTAAATGCAGTGCACTGACAGAGTACACTTAACAGTCAAGAGTTATTTTTAGAAAATGGAGCTTAGGGGATGCTCAGTCTCCATTCACAAAAACTATTTATTGCACTGATAGTTCAACAAAAATGGCTAACAAATTAACGATTATGGTGTTGCTACAAGATATACACAAAAATCCTGTTTAAAGTATACGGACTGCTGATTTGTTTCATGTATCTAAAAATAAAACTTCTCAATACTTCCGAATGACATGGTAAAATCCCAATTTTTAATTTTTATTTGTCCTAAGAGATACAGTTTACATTAAAGGCAATGGGATAGATTTCATATTGTATTATCTTTCTAAACTTACATGTTTGGAAGAATCTGTCAGCTTTTTGGTCACGGACGTCTTAAGGACGCTTCAAACAAGCTGCTCCACACAGAATGAAATCTACTACATCTTATTTAAATGGACAGTGTTACAACACCAGCTCCCTGCCTGCTCATCTCCAGGCACACCTACACAAGACTGATGCCATTATGAGCAGAGGTGAAATGCTCATATGAATCTTGACTTTCTGCTGCATTCAGGCTTTCTCATTTGAAATCCAGGACCAATGAACGGTTTCAGATTAATTGCTTCTGGACATTTTTCTCTTTTGGGAAGTTTCAGGTTGTGATAGTTCTAAACTGCAGGAATCATTTTTAGAAGCCCTTCATTATAAAACTTCAGCATCTGTGAACCTAGTGGTTCATTATATTTTCAAACATTCAGAAACAAAGAGGAGAAAAGCCTGTATGTGAAATTTCAAATGGTCTGGTTACCATGGCAAATATATGTATGCATTAGCATTCCCAGGAAAAAAAAGTAATCCACTGATCAGGGCACATGGGGGTTTTTTATGTCTTAATTAATCTGTGGTATTTTGGAACATGTCTTCCTTCCATCAAAATAGATTGCATTCATAAACACTTAAAGGATTATAAAGTATTCACATTTTCTGGCAAAATATTTTTTAAAAATAACAGCTTTGTGAGATATGTACAGTACATTCTCATATCTCTTCACTAAATAAAGGAAAGTATTCCCTATGAAATCTAGAGAATCTGTGGAGTTCTTTTAATTGTGCAGTAAGACTATAAATTATGAAGAAAAGTACTGTGGTCTGTAAAAACACAGTGCAACTACAATTAAAAGCTATGGAGAAAGCTCTTAGATAAATAAAGGAGATATTATTAGAAGTATGGCACAGAAAAGGTCAATTGGTTCCTATTTACTTGATAAAATTAAAAGCCAATGCATCTGATTCATGCTGGCATAGTTCCACACTTTTCATGGAGTTGATAGTGGCATAATAAAGACGAGGAAGTATTACTTACTGCACACCACGTTTTTCAGAGATCCATCAACAGTACCAAAAATGCTGAATGGCAACGAACACCGGGTTTTTGAAAATATCTCTTTTTTGACTAAAAAGAAATGAAATGAAAGCTCAGCCTGAAACAGTGAATTGAGGGCTGTTACAGAGCGGTAGGACGTCCATCTAACTATTGATATAAGTTGCTGCATGGATTAAAATAGTACTAATTGTAGGAACAATGCAGAGAAAAGGGACATCCTGAAGAAGACAGGAGTCCATCATAAATTTGTGTATATGTGCTGTTCAGAACAGGACTGCTGAAACTCTCCTTGACAGCTGTGATACACCTTTTCAGAAACAATCCTTGCTCTCTCCTTAATAAGTACTTATGCAAAGGAAGAACTCCTCTCAGGAACAGTCAATCTGTTGCTTAGGTAGCATGACAAACTGTGCTCTCATCAGACTCATGCACTTCTAATTTACTGAAGTTAACACATATTGCAGAGTTAAAAATGGGAACAGAATATGGCTCCTCCGTAAGTGCTTTTGTAAGGTGCTCTTCTTAATTGCCCACCCTATAGTATATTTCATTAGTTCATAATCACACTTTGTTTTTCATGCAGCTTAGTTTTGAAGCTTAAGAAACTCTAAAACTGAAAAGCATTTTTGTTATTGAACCCTGAGAGGTGCAGCAAGTCACTTCCAACAGAATGCACTAGTATTCGGAATATTTTGGTAATGAAGAAGGGCATGGCTTATTGCACTTGAGTTACTTTTTTGGTTTATTTCCTTTTCAAGTGAACTAATAAATCATTGAAGGATGTCCAAATGACAGGCTTGCTTTCTATTGCTATTTACAGAGCAGGTATAAAATGTGCGCTTCTTTGCTGCAGCCTTATGCTGAAATGTCTTATCCAAAGGTGGGAAAAAATGGGGTACTAACCAGAGACACATGCATATTTTACATAACTTTTCAAATATTTTAAAATGGAGGAAGGATTGGTATTTATTAATACCTGCTGTCAACATCACAAGGAGACCATTGCCTCTAACCAAAGCTGAACTGAAAGTATCCAATAATTCAATGTATTCCAGCAAATAACAATGACATTACATTAATATTCAGTATCAAAATTAATATTTAATTTATTAAAAAAACCTGTAATATTTAAGATACTTATATGTTTGGGATAATTTAAGTACCACTGTCCTGTGCTCAGGTTCCATATCACTCCTTAAACCTATGAGCTGCATGGTGCTCATGCTGAAATGTTATTTAATTTAGCCTCTTAAAGCCTGTGTATCCTACTATCCATTTTTTAAGACCTATTCAGTTTGCGGATAGATTTTAGCAACATGTTTTTCTTCTTTCTCATCAGTTATCTGAAAGGAACAGCTTTGGACACCTGCAAGAGCTATTTGCCTTCTTTTGATTTTTGTGTCCTGTCTCAAACTTTACACACACCATTATTTTTCTTCTTCCTTTCTTTCAGGGGTGGGAAGAGGGTCAGGCAGGGTGAAGTGCTGCCAGTGCAACGTAAACCTTTACCAGCTGCTACCTTAGTGACCTATAGCAAAAGAAAGGAGGTACCCTGAAAATCGTTACATTCCTTTATGCCCTTTTCAATTTGCTGAGACAAGAACGATGTTGGCATGCAGCACAGCCCTGTCCTAAGGTTCTCACTAAATGGTAGGATCTTCTGTTACTGAGACAGTTTTATCTACTGCCTCTGCTTATAGTGCTCCTCTCATGAAAAACATCCTTTCTTCCTTTGCTTCCAGAGAAAGCTGCCTGAAACTACCCCCCAAAAAAATCCGCTTTGCTAAGTCTTTTTATCCTTTGCCTCTGTATTATATAGCCTTTTTCATCAGAGAAGGAACTGTCACTAGCAAGCTGGAGAAGCGCTGCCCGGGGGCCACGCTTGTTTCAGAGGGAGGTTATGCTAAGCTCTGGAAACCAGACTTCTGGTGTGTTTGGTAGGCTCGCTTTTGTAGAGCCTTTACTAGTAGATCTAAGGAATGGGAAGATCTTAAATGATGAAAGGAGCTCAGCAGATACTTCAAATGATACCAGTGTTAGAGTTTGGTCCTAGTGTGAGAAAGTGCCAAATCTGAGAAGGCACTTTATTGCTCATTTACTTGCTCCTGGCTTTAAATACCTTCGTCAATATGAAACTTGGACATCTACGCTTAATTTAGTGTCCTGCTACTGGAAATTAAGCTTTATTATGCATACTGAAACAGTTACAGCTAAGAATACTTGCCTTTGCTAACCAGGGGTTACAGGGTCCTTGGTACTGTCAAGACCCTGAGAGCACTAGTGGCCTTTCTTGCCTCCCAAGACCCCGCCATGGCCCAAGGGCCTTCCCAGGACTGTCAACCCTTGCCCCAGTGATGCCACAGTGGCGCTGGTCTCCAGCTCCTCACAGCCCTGCCCAACCATGGGCCCCGACAAGCTGGGTCCATATCCTGGCCTGGTCTTTGTCTGTCCCCACCCCGATGGACCTGCTTAGTGCCTGAGGTTGGGGCTGTTAATTGTGCTTCGCTGGTATGCCCTATTTCCTCAGGGCACAGTCCCTCAGCCAGGGCCCGTCCCACCGCTGGGGTGGTGGGACGGGCCCTGGCTGGAGGACCCTGCCCAGCCACCCTGAGGAGCCCCTGGTGCTCCCAACGGGAAGAATATGCTACACGTATATGTGACTTTCGAGTTTGGCAGACAAAGTACTGAAAAGGGGGAATAAGAAAAGTAGTGAACATGAAACATCTGCAGTTATCCCACATGGAATTGGTCCAGAAGACCAGTTCTGGTTTTGCTCACTTCTGGCAATTACGTTTTGCCGTGGCCTGACATCCTCACAAGAATAGGTTGCAGGTATTGCCTGTATGTCACCTGTGAAGAATGGCTAGTAAAAGTTAAAGATCTTCCATTGAACAGCTGTTGTGAAAACTTCAGCCTCTATAAAATACTTCTACAAGAAGCTGATCATGCTTTACAGAGCAATAACAGAGAAATGACTGTACATGGAAGATAAAATGAAATTATATGGTATTCATATCATCATATATTTCTGAAAAGACCATGATTTTAGAGGTGATGAAATTGGCACTATTTTTTCATTGATTTGCTGTATCTCTTCCAGTTCTAAGTGGTATGTAGAAAATACCTTTTACCAAAGATTATTAAGTGCCTATCTGTCATCGTTGAAGTTGGTTTGCATCTATTCTGTGGACGTAGACTGGCCAATAAGAGGATCAAAATAATTTTGATTAAGAATTACTAAGAAATTAGTTTCTTAGTAATTGCTTGGAATATTTTGTCTAAATTTTCAGAATGGTGAATTCTGTATTTTGTCTACTAACCCACTCACTCCAAAGTAGTTAGTTTGAAACAAAATCAGAACAATTCTGAAATAATTAATTTTGTTGCTTATGCTTCTTGTCAAAACAATGATTTTGTTGCTTATGCTTCTTGTCAAAGCAATGATTATTAATAATTATTAATGATTATTAATATTACATTATTAATGACTTCTCCCCTTCCATTCCTAAGAAGGCATTCCATTCATCAAAACACACTCCTATGTGTTCTAAGAATTCTGGGAAAAAAACAGTTGTGTGTAAAATTTATTTGAAGTATTTTAAATTCCTGCCCTGTTTTTAATGATGAAAAACTGCAGCGTTACACATTGTGACAAAGACATAGGATGAAAGATAATTACAGAATGTGTTACTACCATTCATGTGTGAAATCTTCTAGGCTGGAAAAATGCATGCTTTTAGATAGTAAAAGAGACACCAGTTAAATGGATAACCTCGATGCACAGAAAAATTCTGAACACGTCCAGCTCTTCACCAGGTATTCATCTGAGAATGCCCCTGTGTACCGCACTGCTTTTTATTCTGTTTGGGTTTTTGCTTTTTCAGCACAATGATACTCTTTTAAGAAGAAATACCCTAAAGGTCAAACTATTGTTGCAAAATTAATTCCTATCTAATATATTTTTAAGCAGGTGGGGTTTAGGCAATTTTTATTATGCAAGCCCTGAATTCTTTGCTAAACTATGTACTTTACCTTGTCAAGGAAACATTTTATTTTATTTACTTGACTAACAATCCTGTATGAATACTTAGATGATTTAAAATATGTATGTGTAAAATTTATTCAGTTATGGTATTTCACTTGAAATTGCACTTATGTCTCACAGTTCATTATACAATCCACAAAGAGAGAACTTACGAAAGAATATTCACTTAAGGTACAAAAGCCTTTTTAGCAAAAATAGACCCACTGTTATACAGCAAAAAATAAATCAAAAAAAAATACTAACACATTCAAAGAAACAAATCATTTTTGAGATAGACATTGTGTTTGCATAAGAAGCTGCTGGAAATCAAGAGGTTTGTCAGCTGCTCCCATGAAAATATCTTGTAAGTAAAAAAGCACTTTGAAAATTAAAAATTGAAATCAAATAGTTAAGAATGTCAGCAAAACAAAAAGTATGACATTTTCATAGAGATGATCTACAATGAAGCAAGTTTTTTGAGTTACCTGCTGTCCATGCCATAGACCCCAACAGGTTACAACATTTTTTTTTTTCTTTTCTCATTTGTATCATGTTTAAGTTTATTTCACTCATTTTTGCTTACCCCTATTTATAAGATCAGTCACTGCTTCTTGTATTTCAGTGGTGGTACCAACATTGATGGTAAGTTACTTTCACAACAGCTTCTCATGTTCTTCCATGCTCTACCACATGTGTACCTTCCCTGCCAGGCTGTAATCAAACTGACTCTCAGCACTGTCTGTTTCTGCTATTCCACCCTCAGGGGATGGTTAGGAGAGAAAAACAGAGAGAGGAACGGGAGGAAAGGAATGGGAGGAAACATCCACACGATATCTTTAATTATAACAAGAGAATTTCATATTTCATTCAAATTTTGTAAATATTTGATTTTTCTTTCACTCCACTCTATGTGGAGAGCCAACATGTATTCTTACTCCCTGAAGCAAAGGTCCAGACAACTGACTTAACATGATACATATAGTACCACTGAAGTCACTGAGAGTATTCAGTAGTTAAAATAAATAGGAATAAGTTTTTGAGGGACCAAAACACTTCATAGTAGCCAAAGGACTTCACAGTAACCTATTCTGAGCAGGGATATTCCTTCTGCTCAAATGAGCCTTTCGAATTTCCTACCTAAAAATTAAACAGACAAGTAATTCCCTACAATGCAGTTCTCAGGGAGACAGATTTAGTATTATCCCCATCTTGGTGAGACTCCCAAGCCAACAGATTCAGAACAGAAACTTGGGTGGTTGAGGTTAGTCCTTAGAAGGAGTCTTTTTTCCCATCTACTGCAGAGAGACCCTAGGAGGACCAGACTTTGTGAAAAATGCACATCTATTGTGCAGAACCACTGGGCTCAGCATCTGGATTCTTTCACGGGCTGCTTGGTTGATCTGGAGCAAGGTACTGAATCATAACTACTGCCTAGTCCACTATTACCTCTTCTTAGAGCTAGAGCAGTTCAGTCAGTCCTCTGCAAATTGGGGGTTATGTTATTCCTACCAGTTTTTTTTCAACAGAATGTTTTTAAACTACAGAGCAGCATGCAATTATAGCTTATTTCATCTGCCTTCCTCTTTGTTTTGGAAGATTTTTTGAGAAATAAATCTTTTAAAGATCCTGTATGAAACAATCTGTTAGTCAGTTAATATAAATAGGAACGGAAATGATATTACTGTAGTATTTTTTAATAGTAAAAGTGTTCCATAAAAACTCTGAATTCCCAAGGTTTTTAACTAATTTTATTTCAGCTTTATTGGCAACAAAGTTGCATACATATGCAACACCTTTTCTTCATGCCCTCAAGGAACAAAAGCTGTTAAAAACATTATGAAGGAAGCTTTATTACTTAAATCTGTTGTGTTTCTCCTAGTGTTACACTGGCAAAATACTCTATAATAATAAAATTAGTTAATGAGGAGTTTCATCAATTTAGAATAGCAAAAATGCCCTGGTATATCATGCAAAGCAGAGTTCTGCATTGTTGCAGCAAACAAAGCAAAAAATTCAAAGTACATAGTTGATCGAGTGTATTTGAAAATGCAGAGTGTTGTATGTGTATAAGATGTGAAATAATCATAGCCTGCATCTATCTACCAATTGCTTGGAGTATGAATTTTAATCAGTTGTAACTAAAACCACTGGCAAACTTATATTTCAAACTGAACTTCAAAAGAAAGATAAACAATGAATAGGAGTATGTAATTTAAGAGTAAAAGCTATATTTAGAGAAGGGGGGGGCGGCACACACAACTTCAGCATAGCTGATTAGGGATTCATGGAATTAGAGAAGAGACTCCAGTCAGTACTCAGGGCCAGATGAAATCTCGTCACTCCTGTCAATGGGTGCTTTTGGTTTCAGTGTGGTCAAGATTTCTACCCTAATATCAGAGTTGAGGTCCATCACTTCTTACTTCAATCTCACAGTTGATTCTATGTGAAAATAGAAATGTTGCATTCCCTAAGCTATGCCTTATGATGGACCTCCTTCTCTCCTACTTTTTGTGTAGAAAAATAACGTATGCTTGGGTTTTAAATCAAAGTACTTCAGAGAAGAACTATCTATTTCTTTAATGGGAAGAGAAACTCTTCCACATCTGCTTGATCGTTGCCTCCTAAAAGTATATTCAGAATGGCAGTTTCTTTGGTCAGAGGAGAACGTTGACTGATCTTTAACATGGACAGAGATTAGGAAATGCCATGAGTTAACCCCTATCCTAGGATTTGGAGCTCGCCTGAAGTCAGGGCTTTCCATAACGGAGTGTTAAAAATAAAATATATATCCTCTACCATTGGAAAATTCCCAAGCAATTACCAGGTACTACCTTTGAGGTTGTACATATTCAAAGAATTCTTCACCCCACCTCCTTACTACAGGGAAGAGTCTGATATCATCCAGCTCTTTGAGACTCATATAACAAAAGAATGGAGAATCAACAGGACGAAGCAAGAGTCTTTTCTTGCCATCCCCAGTAGGATCCTCTGTGTTCAGACTGACTCAAAATGTGCACAACATTGAGTAGGCACTAAAAACATTGACTTGGATTTTAATTTGGTTTTGGGTTTTTGGTTTTTTGTTGTTGTTGTTGTTTTTTAGAAATTAAATATTTGCCATAGTCTGATGTTTTCATTACTGGGAGAGGAAGCCAATTTTCTCATTGGGCTGATTTCAGTTTACAAAACTGAGAGAATAACATTGTTCTCTGCAGAACCTGTTGTGGCAGCCCCTTAGCAGAAGCTTTAAAGTTTTCCTTAAAAAGAACTGTGGTGGTTTACCTACAAATGTTATAATTCATGTTACAGACACAACACATCAACGCCTGTGGTCCTGACCTCTTAAGCCACTTCATGAGAACCCAGATGGTCTGGTTCGACTTCTTAGATGTATATACAACACTACAAGGCTCAGCAGTGTTTAAAGGTGAATTTCCCTTTGTCCCTGCTGTTAAAACCTCACAAGAGTTTTCTCCTTCTGACAAGGCACCCCGAGACAAATAGCTTTGAGCTGAGGAAAGTTGTGTCACTTTTTCCCAGGAAAAACTGACTGTTTCAGCTATTCCCTTCTATAGAAGGATCTCTGCAGAACTATTCCTGATTCCATTTGTTTTTGTTATGCATTCAATTTATCTGTGCAATGATATAAGTTATTTAAAAAAACCCAAAACCACATTTCTGCATATGCAAGATTATGTCAAGCTGCAGTAGAATCAGGTACTTGGGCTAGATTAGGCACTGGGGTGAGTCTAGTAACGGCAGTAAAAGGACCCTGTAGCCTAATTGCCGTTGATTCTTGATGTTAAAACATCACCTAGAAAACCAAGTTTTGTTGCAGACTGATCACTGTCAATAAGTGGAAAATGCCATTACCTATCTGCCTATGTGATTTTTCAGAAGGGATAGGGCAAACGTAATCAGAGTACCCAGAAGATTTAAAGTCCCCATAACATACTTTAAGAAAGAAAATCAGTTCTTTGACAGGATTTAAAGAGTAAAATGCTGGGAATAAGAGGGACATTTGGGAAAGTGAGAAGAGAAGATAAGATGTTTTAGTAAAGAAGGGAAAAATGAGGTAAACAGGAAACAATATTAGGAGAATAGCGAGTAGAGGAATGGAAAAAAGGAGCAGTAATCTGAGAGAATAAATGAGAGTGCCTATTAGCTTCACACCCTCTTCTCTTTTTCAAACTGTGATTCCCCGTCACCCTTGGGATGTCCCAGCTCAGTCCCATTCTGATGAAGGTGTCAAGATGCAAGGCCCTGGCGTCACCTAAGATAGATGAGCTCTTCTCACCTTCATCACGGCAGCTGGGATTTGCCTATTACCCGTTCCCTGTTTCTCTTCCCATTAGTCAGGACCTCAGCCATCTCTGTCATTTGCTCTCATGACAGGATAGAAAGGAGTAGGAGGAAAGAGCATGTATGCTCAGAATGACTCGGCCCTCCACGTGAATGAGGATTAAGGTTATTTTGGCATTTCAACTGAGTTGGTTTTACTTTTAAAAGCTTTGACTGCAAAATACAAAAGTAACTCTTCACTGTTGCTATTTAGGAGTCAAATTTTGTCGATGACAATAGAAAGTACTGGGAAAAGCTAATTCTGTGATACTGGGTTTTTTTTGGTCAACGTGAGAGTCTTCTAATTTGCAGAGGTGCTGCAAAGTGATTACAAAGTGTTTTAAACTCTTCTGAGAAAATTGAAAACAATGGGTGCTTATAGATATATGTTTCACAAAAATATAAAAAAGACTTAAGTAATATGATCAGCATTTTTAGAAAAAGAAACAAGCAAGCAAAAAATCCTATCCTGCCCTCCTGTTTTCTGTAATCTGTAACTAATGCATACGGTGTTCTCAACTAAGACAGATACTTCTGATACAAATCTGTAAATGAGGAGCAAACTTGATTTATAGAGGAATTATTTAATGCTCTGTATTTGAAGTTTATTTCTTCTCTGTAAGTTAGTTTTGGAATGAAGCACACACCATAACTTTTATGTTATTGTTGTTCAGCCTTCTTGTTGGACAGTTAATTTGCTATAAAATCCACACTGTATCATTGTTATTAATTAGAGTAGCCATGAACTTGCCTTTCAAAAGCTATTAAATGCAAATGTTTAGCCACATAAAAATATAAATGTGCAGTGAAGTTCTTCAGCAGAATAATGCCATGAAAGAATTAATACAAAGTAATTAAATCTTCATTGAAAGGAACCCACTTTATAAAGTGATGAATCTAACTCATGGGATAAAAACATAAAAATGAAAAATACTATGTCAACTGACATAAAAACAACCCTTTGTGGCTTATAAAATTCAGAGGATCAGAATTGTACCATTACAACTCTAGTTATCAACAAGCTGAAGAAATAAGTTAGTGTAAGTGAAGTGATCTGTACTCTACAGTCTGCATTGTGAATTGTCAGGGGTTTTCATAGCATTAAGAGACATGGTAGATGTGATATCACTAACCCCTTACATGAAATTTTCTCAAATGCATATACCTTTTACAGAGACACAGAGCACTTTAAACTATTAATGGTATTATTTCAACTGTGCAAGCAAAATTAAGAATTTATCTAAGTTTTGTAATTTCAGAGATTTAATCCAGAAATTATTCCTTAATGGGAACATACTTATACATGTGCTTAACTGAAATTATATGCCTAAGTGCTTTTCTGAAGAGAAAAAAATCTTCATAGACACTTAAATGCATTTCTGATTTATAGCCTTAGATTTTAAGAGGCAAGTTTTACAATTTGCTCCCATTTTGTACAGTAGCTGATTGAAGACTAACCTGGCTTCTGGTGTTCCTAGAATACCAGTAGATAAGTAATAATAAGTATGTTTTAAAGTAAGGGGTAATGTTAATCAGAGAGTGTGTGTTTGTGATCTACGTACCCTTGGAACCAGAAATACCAGTGTCAGTTTGAGGAACTCATCTGAATTATGCTCTGTTGGGAATCAGGTAGGAGAGTAACCTTTTTTAAGTAGCTACAGAGAATTCCTGTAATAAAAGCTTAAATAGTAAGTGAACTTTTAATTCACTGTGGTTGTAAAAATCTTATAGGAAAACGTATTACTGATGAAGATGTCAAATGTCATTTAAATGTGAATTACATTTGTTCTAGTTGTACTATATTGCAGCAAATACGAGATAAAATTAAGAATGAGCTATGTATCAAAGATGTTCAAAACAAGAGGTTTAAGTATAATAGCAACAGAATCCAAAAGACCTGCCAACTACAAAAAAGAAAATAAATTCATACTCAAACAAGGCTTGGGAATGCAAGCTGTCTCTGAGAAAGTTGCATGGAATAGGCACAGCCATTTATGGGATTAAAATACAGCTAAGGTCATTTAACATTAGTCCTTTGCCAGGAACCCAGTAAAAACTTGTGAGCTACACTAAGTACTCCTGGCACAGATATTATACAGCTAACATATATTGAACTATTACAGATGAATATCTCCCCTTCTTCCCTCAACATGACCTCTGAATTTGTTTTTTATCTTGGTTAGAGTACAACACATTTTCTATCACTCTCACGCTAAGAGAAAGGTCACCTCTCAGTGTGGCCAGGGCTCTGCAGGGGAGGCACTTCTGTGCATATTCCAGTTCTCTAGTTGCACTCTCAGTGCGATCTTCTGGTTGCACTCTCTGTCCAATTTTTCAAGCCAAGCTGGCCTTTTTCAAGCCCTTACTGGGAAAGGAAACGCCAGGCAGTTTATGTTGCTGTAAATTCCACCCCAGCAGATTTTCAGACCACACACCTACCCCGGGATATCTGCCAGCAGAAGCTAACAAACGTTTTGACTGGAGGCAGGCAGGAGACTTGTAGAGATAAGAAACTCCTGAGAAGTTGTTTAGGAGACTTTTAACCTCTCTTACTTTAAATAAGGGAAGGAAAATATTTTTCTGAATTACTCTTTCC
>NW_009648043.1:6451476-6460191 GCF_000708025.1 Charadrius vociferus
TTAATTACTCGTTCCCTTTGCAATTAGTGTGTGATGATGGCCAACTCAAAAAATACTTCTGACGATCATATTGGAGGTTCATGACCAACATATCCCACCCACCTTGTTAAGCAAAACCAAACCACTGGGGTAAATGCGGTTTCCAGTTGGCTGCTCTGGTCGCTGCAGTTATGAAACTGACTAAATCTTGGAGCAGTTTGAATTATATTTGAATCAATGAATTGGACATACAGACATTTAACTCATCTCTGATAATTAAATAGCATCCTTCCTCTAGAAGCTCGTACGCTATTTCAACAACATACAAGTGACACAGTAGTGGGATTCCATTCTTGCACAGAATTTAAATTCATTATATCTTGGCCAAATTTCAATAATAATAAAAAAGATAATTTAGATACACTACCTCCTTTCTCTTCCTTGTATCATTTCCACTCAGGACATGCAAAAATATGAAGTATTTCTCCAATAAGCATGTGCTTCTTTAAGAAATACCGTAATATCAGTACTACTTCTACCACTTTATCAGGGAAGAAATAATTGCATTGGCATAATTATCTTTTCCTAAGGTATAGTTAGGAAAGCAATCCTGAGTAAGAGTTGATGTATAAATGACTAATATCCAACAGATCCAGTGGCTTACATATATTCTTTTTACAGAAAATTTCACTTTGATTGTAATGCTTCATTCGTGTTATCCAAAATAGGATTCCTTTTGTCTTTTTTCTTTTCTTAACCAGCTGACTGTGCCATTTTGGAGTAAAGCAGTTGCAGTTCAATGATGTGCTGCAGGAAAACCAGCATATAATGAATTTACGAAGTATTCCTACTGTAGGAATGAAAACTTTTATAGTTTTCCCCTTAAATGTATAGAAATGTCTCAGATACATTTTTTTAAGCCACTTATGCTTAAAAAGAAAGAAAATATATCTGCAGGGACAGTCACTAAAGTTACAATTAGAAAGAGGACTGGTAATAGGGGTAGATGTTTTTGCCTGGTAGATAAAAACTAGTTTGGTTTTTATAGAAATGAGATAATATATTTGGAAATGTTGGATAAGATGAAAAAGGAAGAAATATGTAATTTGAAGTAAACCTGAAAGATGCTATTGAAATATTTAATTCATGTTGTGTTAGTGTTATAAAAAAAGATTTTAGAAACCTTTATTCTTTAAAACACTAGGTCAATTCAAATTTTCATTTTGGAATACATTTCTTTTTAAGAACTGCTGAAAAACAATACTTGATGTTTTGGAAATTTCCACCCAAGGTTTTTTGGCCTGTATTTTTGGCTAGACTCAACTTAATTTAGAGAATAGCTCTAGGCTCTTCATAGATATATTTTGGAGTAAATCTGATGTTCATCAAAAAGCAATCATTTAACTTCATTAGGAAAAATATTGCTGATAAGTGTTCATAATTTCTCAAGAAGAAAATGAGTATTCATTTAAAACAGCTGCAATAACTGTAGCGTACAAAACTTAAATCGTGGCTGGTGAAGTAATTTTAGCTGCAAAACTACTTGTTTTAATCTCTTCTAGAGCATGCATCTGGTCTGACCAATAAAGCAGGCTCAAAACGAGAATTATAGTAAATGGGATTGTGAAACACATGGAAAACTCCAACTCCAATTTTATGCTTACCCTGGTTACAAACAATTTAATTCAAAATGCATTTAGAACCAGGGAAAATCCAGAAGCATTGCTTCCCACTTGTCATTTAACAATTGGAAGACACCTTCTGGCACAGTAAGAGGAGAATTTGGACCCAGAAAACAGAAACAGGTTTTCACCGAGCTGAACTGCTCTCCAGTATTGAACTGAAGCCATAAATGTACCTTTCTTCCACAGCTGTGTGACAAACTTAATAGTGAAGCAGCTAGCTAACTAACTAGCTAGCTGACTATTCGTAGTCTCAGCATAGAGCTGAGATGTCTTTCAGCCATTATTCCAAAATCTAAGATTTATAAGATCAAGAAGAGGTATTGTTTCTTATGTGTTAAAGTAAGCACAAACCCAAAGTGTTGCACTATTAAAAAATACAGACTTCCTGTGTATAAACACGCGATTCCTCCCCCTTTTTTCCAATTTCAGATGGAGTCAGCTGTTCTTTGTCAACTAGTTTACCTAAGGTAACAGGGTGTTTTGGGGGGCTTTGTTTTTGTTTTTGTTTTTGTTTTTTTTCCAGTGGGAGGAGTGGAAGAGGGAATCAACAAATCTCATTTGCAGCTGTGGCCATCATATTTCAGACCAAATGATAAATAATACAATGTCTCTATAGAAGTCTGCATTAATAATGAAGATTATCAGAAACATTTTCATCATGAAGCTCTGTTTTAGCTTCAGGAGGGCCTACCAAATCAGAAAGCCTAATATGAGGCTGTAACCTGTAGCAGAGTGCTCTCACAGAGCACAGAGGTGCCTCATTCAGTTTGCAGAGTATCTTGTTTGAAGAATCTGGATCCCCAGAGAGCCTTCCCTACAGGGCCTTCCCCTTTGTGCTATTCCTTACATCCAGTGGGGAATTGGATGCTTTCAAACCAGCATGGGCTGATCTAACAAGAGAATAGTCTGTTTCCTCCATAGAGGAAGACTCTATGAAGATTTTTTGCTTAATAAATTCAGACTTTCTCACTACAGCAAACAGTTGAAAACCTTTTATTTTTCAGCCAGGAACAAAGGGAAAACTGATTCCCCTTCTGTCTGTATTTGGTTAAGCACCCTACTCCATAGAGAGCTGCTGCACAGACCGAAGCCTATCTTCAGCTTTTAATTCTAGCTCTTTCTGCAGTCATTTCTCAAAACACTCGTGGTGCCCTTTCACCCATTGTTTCTTTCGGAGTTGCTGACCGTCGGTGTAGTTGGCTGAAGCCCGATGTGCCGGTTATCCCAGCCAATGATTTTAAGCTGCATTAGTTTGCTCTACAGCCTCTCTCGGAACCGCTCGCCTGCTGTGGTAGTTCCTCATGCAGACAATAGTAGGAAACCATGTCAACCGAATTATTTCCTGATATTAAAAACGTCAGGATTTTTTTTCCCATGTCATTTTGTTTGAAAATTTACCATTCAGAAAATACAGGAGCCAGAGCAATTCATGTGTCAGGCCATAGGCAGTCACATGCTGCTGAAATAGCTCTGATAGTTGGTGTTATTTCCCCTGTGGTTCCTTGCTCCCTCTCTGCTGCCAGAGATTACCGTCTCCAAAGCTGAGTAGCCGGGATACAGCCCGTAAGTGCTCCTTGGTACTCTCGCTGGCAGCTTACCCCAGCATCTGCCACAGCAGTTCCAATCGGCCCACCAGACTCTGCCCGGAGCTAGCTGAGCACAGATGTCATGAGGGTAAGCATTCCACTGTCGGTCCCGAGGTAACACCAAGGGACAGTGATGTCAAATGTAGCCACAGCCTTTTGGCAAACCTCTGGCCTCACCACTAGGAGGTTACCACCATCCTGGGCTCACCCTCGTTGTATTCACCGGCACCTTCCTCAGGTGAAGTGCCTTCAGTATCTTTTGAGGAATCATCTAAAGAGCACTTTGCTTCACCATTTGCAGTTAGCTTAGATTTAGCAATCACAAGAATATCCTTTGCCTGTCTTATCTGACCTCAGATTATGTATCCACCCAACACCTGCTGACAAACTGCTGGTGCTCTCCATTTCCCTATTGGGTTCAAACATTAACTACTTATGACCAAATTCTGCTCATCTCCCAAGCGAAAAGCAATCATCTGCATGGGAGAGAGACACTGTATGTTTTATATAAAATCATTGACTTATGTAAAAAAGTTAAACACATTTGGCTGAGTATATTCCCCTAGATCTTTGTGGAAGAAATTGACCTCTTTAATAGAATTTCACAGGGGTAAACACAGTATGACTTGAGCAAGGAAAAATTCATGGTTTTTAACTTCAGAAATGCACATATAGTGTTACCATTTTTATGTTCAAACTATCAGTTCCAGTTTAGAGTGTATTATCTCCCATAGAATAAAAAAGTACATTAACATGAATGTGCAGATAAGGATGCATTTCTGGTAAAATGAACATAAAGCAACATAAAAGGGTACACCAACCAAAGTATCTTGAACATATCAAGAGAGAAACATTTTACCATTTTTTTTCACTGCTTATTTTTTATGAGCTTTGATTCAAAAGACCAAACATGAATTCTATTAGTGAGATCAAATATTCTATGTTAATTATTCTGCCATTTGCTAGTAACAAAAGAATGCTAATATGAATGTACTTCTGAAATCTAAAAATGTGAATGTAAATTAATGTATAATGAATACCACAAAGCACTGTAGCTAATAAAAGATCAAGCTTACTAGAAAGCCAGTAGCAGGCTTCAAGGCAATCTGCTAAATTAGAAAAACACTTAGTTTAAAGTTAATAGAAAGTAGTAGGTAAACAGTCTAAATTGCAAACAGTGACAACTTTACAGAGAAAATAGGTTAAATGACTTTTCTGCTTATATTTTGGGGCTATGTAGAGCAATCTGCCTGATTCCATCTCACTTGTCAGTTTTCACTGGTTTTCACTAATTAATTCCCTCCATTTTGAAGTTCAATATCAGATGGAATCAAACTTCAGTATAAGTTACTGGAGTCGGAGAATGGCGGATAGGCAGCTGCCATTTTCTGACTTTTCCATCAGATTTTTATAGGCTTTGTATGCTCATGACAAAGATTTATATGACAATTTGAAATCAATGGCAGAGCTGCCGCTGACTTTGGGGAGTCTGGGAGTTCACCCGTGCCAGTCAAGTTAAGCTCAAAAAAATGAAAAAGCAGAGATATAGTTGGAAACTGAGAGATCTGATTTTCAGAAAATGCTCAGAACTCAACTTTTGACAGGCAGGCCCCAGTGCTGTGCTTCAAGTCAACCACTAGAATCATCAATCAATGATGGAAAAAGTTAGATTTAGTTGCTGATGTTACGACATGCTACAGGAACCGAAACTTTGGCTGGGATATGGAGGAGATGGGGAAAAATAGAGATTTTGCTGCAAGGAAATTTATAAGTGTTATAGACTAAAATCAGAAAGGAAATGTAAGATAACACAACCTAATTTTGGCATGGCAGTGTAGCATCCAAGAAGACTATGTGTCACAAAAATCAGCACTTACAAAGTGCATGGGGAGAATTAGGCACCCCGATCTGGGATAAATCAGGCAGCCAACTGGAGTTTTTGGAATCGCGGTTGTGTGCAAACTGAAGTTCACCTAAATTCTCCTTTAAGTGTATAAGTCTTTCTTTATATGTGGCCTGAAGTTTCATATCCATTAATATTCACGGGGATTAAAATCTAATTATTATATTGTTGCTAATTCTGAATTTAAAATGCTCTATCTGGCAGTTAAAAAGAACAGCTAATCGCATCAATCCACTCATGCATAAAACCATGGAGGTTAGCAGAACTGTTTTGGGGTCTCGTCAGGTGCATCTGGAAGTGTAAGAGGCATCTATTAATGCTCCACTTTGATATGACGGATTAGAATTTTAATACCCATGGAAAAATGCTGTGAATTTTAACTTTTGAACAAATGATGGAGAGGGAAACCCGAGAATGTGTAAATTGGCAGGGTGCTAGCTAGCTGTGATAACTGCCATTTGCACAGAGGTACCCCCTGGTAAGGCCCAACTAATTTAGCTGTTCATAAAATAGAGACCCATATTTGATGGTTTCATACTTTTGGCTTTGCCATGGGGAAAGACCATCCACAGAGATAGTTTTCTATAGAACAATGGGACACAGATTTATATCTGACATGTCTTAAAGCTGTATTTTCCCCCAGTTTTAGACCTCAGATAAATTCCATTCAGAATTTTTGTTCCATCTGTTAGGAGGAAGTGTTCTTACAATAGACAGAAATAAGATTATTTAGTTTGGAGAAGGTGGCCCTCAGATTACCAGCACTGATTTTGCAAGTACTGGAAATAAATGAATAATGCAAAGTAGGATGAGGGAAATGGGGAACAGGGCTCAAGATAGCAATCTGTTACTTCCAGAAGCTACTGATCAAGTCACAAAGCAAAGCCCTGCATAGCCAAGTCTAAGTGCAGAATGGGAAACCATATGTACGCTGTTTCCAAGTTACAACCACATCACCAGGTACATCTGGTGTACATCGCCAAAGGAACTGCTCTCCAGCACGTTTGCCAAAGCAGCCCACCATCTGTTTGTGATTTCAAACACGCCTTGGGATAGATTCACCCAGGCTGATGGAGTCCATCACGGAACTAAGGTGACTGTCACTGAGGGAGAGCAGGTGGATGTACATGAGTGTTGGTCCTTCTTAATATAACTCTTACCTTCATTGCTGAGGTGAAACTTATGTTCACCAAGGACTTCACAGCAGATGGTGATAGTTACTGAACTGTTACTATTTATGGTGCTTTCCACAGTCTGAAATAAACCATATCTCCAGCTGCTGTGGTCACAGTACTCTTTAAGCCAGAGCCACCTGACAGAGGAGCCGGATGCTGATTCCCTGCAGATACTACCCTGTTAAATGACTTGAATATGAACCATGCAGGGAAGGATCCATAAGGATGGAGATTACAGCCCCAGAAATTGTTTTCCTAGTGATCTCAGTCTCACATACAGAGGCGCATGGCATAATCCATGTCTGCTGCTCTTGTCTCTCTTAGAAAGGAGACTGCTGGAAAACTGAGTACCAGTCATAGGAAGACTTATTACACGCAGGTTAGTTTTCTTTCATACAGACTGTGTAGATAAAAAGATTCTTAAAACACAGCTTATGTGTAATGCACAGAACTTCAGCACAGAGAAATAATGCCCTTTCATTGCTAGAGCTCCTAGACTTTAATTGAAACTATAAAAAACAAGTAGAAAATGCTTTAATTATTGCATTTTTGATTTAACAAAATAGAAAAAGTAAAATACCCTTTCTTTTGGGATAGCATTATTCATTGTGCACACGCAGCATGTACAATTTAGGGCTGGCAGAAGCAGATAGCTGAAAAAGCCTTCAGCGATAAGGGCAATATTAATACATTAATGATTTTTATTAATATATTGGAATAACTTACATCTTTAACATATTCTATACAGGATTATAAATCTTTTTGTAACTTACAGAACTACATAATGGTGGCACAGAGGATTTACAGCATCTCTTAACTTTAATATGTTTTTTTACACAACAGGAGTGTTTAATAAAACTGTTCAACAACACTTATTGACATTTACTTTTCCCTTTGCCATACATTTATTAAGTTTGAATATCACATTCACATTAACATCAAACACATAAAATATGGAATAGCTGCAGAGAACAGAAGACATATTTTAGTGCTTTGATGTTGATGCCAAAGTTTTATTTAAGATATTTATATGTAGCCTAAAAAGGATAATAAATTTCATTGAAAGCTCACTATATTACTAGACTTTTCAAAGTCCACAGGGTAGACTGAAAGTACTGAAAAGGGAAAAATAGAAATACTGCTGAACAATCAATCTTCAAAAGCAATGAATGTTCTTAGGAAACCGCATTTAAGATATCTGTAATTTAAATTTTATTTCTGAAAAGTGGAATGACACATACACGAGAGTTTCAGGTTAGACATAAGAATGGGTTCCATTAGCTTTTTCTGCTTTCTTACATGGGGACCATTTGCTTCAGAGGCATTGAAAAAAAGACTACTCTGTACAAAGTACTTACTATGAAGCACAGTGTGATTTAGCAATGTAAAGTATGGTTAAAGGCTGACGAAAGCAAAGACAATTCCCTTGACTGAAGTGTTTGCCAGTTTCTACCTACTGCTACCTAGTTGAAATTAAATTCATCCACAGATTTGTAGCAAGAACATGAGTAACTGAGCAAGAAGGAACATGTATTTGGTAGATTAAATTTATCTCTGCTGTATTTCTCCATTCACAGTTTGTGCAGCGATGAATGTTAGTAGGTATGAGCAAACTGGATCAGATTAAAAGAAAGGTGAGCTATCCATCTCAAAGAAAGCTGCACCAGAAGATTTTATAAAGAAAAAAAAAGTTTTGGAAACTTTCTGCATTAGATAGTAACCATTTACTGTTAAAAATAACCAATTATGTAAATAGGAGGTTGTCACTTGAACACAAGATTCCATTACCAAAATATATACATATGCTTGAATGCGAACTCAGGTTTAATTTGTTCTTGATGGCATTCAACACAGGGGAAAGTGGAGATGAGAAATTCTGACAGTGTTTCCCAACTATTAAAAAAATATGCAGACCTACTTTGGATTAAATGTCAGGCTTTGACATCTCTTTCTCAGTTTTGTAAAACCTCACAGCTAGAACTGACTTTCTGATTCACTTTAGCTGGGAAACTTTTTCTGTAGACTTCTGTTTAGATGCTTGAACTTTCATTGATATATTTCAATTGACATTTAGACTCCTAAATACCTTTGTGTATTTTCTTTCTTATTACTTGCTGAACATTCCTACATGAAAAGTCAATGGAAGGTGATGGAAGCTCAGTACCTGCAAAGAAATCAGTCCTGTGATTGGCAGCTACTACAGCACCAAAGAAATCAGGAGTCAGGTCAGTTACTGGGTCAGGACTTAAACATACACCAGAAAGCCAACTGTAAGCTCTAGTTTACAAAAGGACAAAGGAAGAAACTTGCTCTCTGGCTTTATATTGCATTAGTTCCTCAAATCATTGAGGATTTTGGAGTCTATTCCCTGAGTTGTTATGTGTCAG
>NW_009648043.1:6460211-6486252 GCF_000708025.1 Charadrius vociferus
CAGGTTTGGTCAGTTAGTATAAGAAACTACAGCTGCAACACCAAGAGTCACGAATTCTCAGCCTGGCATGCTCCTGAAGAACACAGGGAAAGAAAGAGGAGACAGAGATGATAAAGTTATCAAAATACAAAAGGATGAGGCAGATGTAATACTTTCCCACAGTCATGACATCCAACATATTCCTATGGTCATCAGATTTTCCTGAATCTGCCCCATTGTGTATCGGTCAGTCAATCACAAACAGCAGGGAACAGCACAGCCTTCTGTGTGACCCTCAGGTAGTCTGATAATCTCAGCCCAAAAGGTAGATTATCATGTACATACCATGCTATCCATATTTCAGTAGCTACTTATCATTAATATAACTTTGGTTCACATGTCCTGCTTTGGGCTGCGTCTCCCTTAAAGCAATTGGAAAACTTTCCTCTTGAAGTCCTATGAAAAACAATACAATGAAAACAGAAGAAACGATTTCTTGTGTTTTATACTTATTTAATTTCAGGCTATTTTCTTAGTCTGGAGATAAGAACTTGGGTTTAAGACTGGTCCAAAAAGCCACATTGGAGGGTCTCTGAAGCATCCCAGTTGAAAGAGCCTTCAGAGTGCAATGCCTGACCTGGGCATTGTCACAGTGCAGTGGCAGCCTTAGATCACGTATTCTTCCTTCTCCACATTTCTGCTTTTGGGGTACACTCCTGGGGGACTTCTGACAAGGAGAATCCTTAAATACCTTGTTAGATTGGCTAGGGAGATGCCTTAGTTTCAGGCACCATTAGCCTGGTCCAGACTCTGGTCCAATATCTCTTAGCATTAAAACCTGAAAAATTCTTTCTTTGTGGAGATGTCTAACCTCTCACTAGGAAGTAAAGTCAAAGAGAATTTCCTGTTATCACTATGAGAGCAGAACTAGTTATGAAATGCAAGTTATTGGAAAATCCTAGTTGGCATGAATCTATCTGCTTTGGATCTAGGAAGAAAAGAAGACTTGAAGGTGCTTCTCTAGTGTTCTGTGTAAATATTCCTAAAGGGTATGAACAGATATTAAAATTTTCCCTGTTCAGGTCTACATTATATCAGATTTTATATCCTGCCTTCCAGATAATAGTTTTATCAAGTAACATCCAATTGATTTTGTTTCAAATGTCATTGAGCTCCCTGCTCAAATTCTACTGCTGCCTATTTAAAAGCTGGATGATCCCTCCTGTTTAGAAGCAGAGGTAATATTCTTAACTATGACGAGAAAGTATTATCATCACTATAAGCAGCCTTGAATAGGGAATTGCTCAGTAGATAAAAGTTTGTAAAATCATTATTTAAGCTTGCATAAACAGCATTTTATGATCGCCCACATTTGTTGTAACATTACCCAGCTGAAAAATGGACCAAAAATGTTAACTTGATCACTTTTTGAGATGAACCCTAAGATATTAGACCATGCATTATCTTTCTGTCAACAGCTTTAGAGACAGTTGTGAGCAATACATATAATCTCTTTTAAACAGTAGCTCCTTAAGGCTGATATGATCACTAAGCCAGAAGATTTTATAATTAACAGATTTAGTTAGCAGATGTAGTTAGCAGCATTCTTATAACGTTAACAGTCATACACACCTAATTTCAAATTCTGCCATATGAGATTATATTAAAAGTTTGCTTCTGGCAAGTATGATTTGCATATTAATATACTTTAAAAAAAGGAAAAGGAGATATACAATTTTTACTTTGAAATTGTCCAGAGCTACTGGACTTATTTTGGAGACACAACCTACATAGTTAGCACAATTTAGATGGTTTGGATTCACTTACAAAGTCCATCTATGCGTTGGATCTCTCCTGCTTTGCCCACTGTCTTTGTCTTTAGCATCCAGTCTCACAGACACAATACTCGAGATGAAATTCTCTCGAAAATCTTTTGGGGCGACTGATAGGACCGGCGTGCCTCTGCTAGAAAACGCATCTAGGCATTCCCTATTGATGCAACAGGTCAAAACCAATGACCTAACCTTTTGAGGAGGAAATGACAGACAACTTTGGAGGATGGCTACTTGACTGGATTTTTTATTGGGTCATTTTTTGTGGCAAGTTGATTAACAGCAATATTAAAGGTTAGTTACCAGTCACACAATATGCAACCTTTGAACAGCATCTTATTCAATGAGGTTTTTCTATGGACATGAATTCTCTCACATGGGGTCTTCTGCAGGTCTAAAAGTTTATTTTTTCATAAAATTAATGTGTGTCTGTTCTTAGAAAAGTTTTATAAATGAACCATACATATCTAAAGGCATAAATATAGAAAGGTAAATCAACATGCATGTATGTGCATGTGCATATGTGTGCACACACATGCACATGGCCATAAGGCAGAATTAGTGCCATCTTTTAGTTGCTTTGCAACTGAGTAAATAATTACTTATCATGAGGATATGGACAATGAGATTTATTCCCTCATAATCCTTTCTGCTTGTTCTCCAGATTTTTTATCAGATTAATAAATTAATATTTTGTTCACTTTTTGCCAACCAAAAGAAGGCACAGCCTGAAGCAAACAGAATTCAACCTCTTGACAGCTGAAATGGTTATAGAGTTTCCATCTTTGTGGAAATTAGAAGCTGGGTTGGGCAATATCCTGACCAACCTGCTCTAGCTAGTTGACCCTGATTTAAACAGGCGGGGCGGGGTGGGGTGTGTGAACTAGATAATGTCAAGAAGTCCCTTCCAAACTCAACTATTGTATGAAGTTTTCAGGTTCTTCTTTCTAATAAAGCAAATATACTGTGTGAGCTATTTCTGATTATGCAGGAAAGGAGACAGTTAGTTGAAAAGCCGTGTGCTGAATAGTCATATTTCCAGAGAAGTCAGTAAACTAAATAAAAAGAAGAACAAAACAGAGGAACTATTATAATAATTTGCAAAAAACTGACGACTTTCGAGATTTAAATAAATAGTTCAGTGGAGTGAGCTATCCAGTTCCCTGCATCCTAAACAACTCTTTTTATCGGAACTCATACTGTTCAAATGTCAAATACCTTTATTATAAAAACGAAAGGAAAGTGGACAAAGGCATTATCCTATAAGAAAGCTTTCTTTGGAAGACAGAATATGTAGCTAAACACATACTGGAGTGAATTCCAGTAATGAAAGCCAGTTGGTAACCACTGCCCTCAGATGCTGGCTTAGTGTAAAAATAATTTTTGCAAATTAAAGCTATAGAATCAGATTTAAAACAAAACAAAAGAACACCAACCAGCTAACCACGTCTGTGTCGTCACCCCCCCCTGCCCTGCCCTGCACACACACATGCCTTTCTAGAAAATTTGAAGGAACAAAGAACATTTTTGACAGAGAGGGAACTCTTTCCAAAGTAAATGTTAAAAATTCCTTGAAATATACAGAGACTTTTTTCTCTTTCAGTCCAAATATTGTGTCCAGAGCTGCCAAGTGAATTTGCTTTCTGCCAGTCAGTAATGGATTTATTGTTATGAAATTACTCTTACATTGTGAAAAGGGAGCAAATAGCTCGTAGCTTTCTAGTTTCTTCCACAGAAAATATCACTATGAAGATGATACTATTGATAAGCACATGCAAGAGAGTGGGAGTGTTCTGTAGAACAGAATGTTCCAGCAGTGTTTTTTTTCTTAAAAGCTGCAGAAGATGCATTCAGCTTCCAACCAGAGAGCCTGCCAGAGGTTTTTTGTCACTGTGGAGTCTGAAAATCAATTTAAAGTTATTCTGTTTTTGCTACATTTTGTGCCTTTGCTTAATTAGAAGGTGTTTTGAAACCCACTGAAATGATGATAGATAACCTCAGAAGTGATAAAATGAATGTCAGCATCACCATCTAGATAGGTAGCCACTGTAGACTAATTAAGCATTCTCCTCTGTGCTCTTAACACCACAGCATTCAGTACAATTATTTGTCTAAGTGCACACTTAAAAGTCTTAAGTCTAGATTGAGAGGAGTACTGCAATTAGAGCTCCAAGGACATTTCATATTCTTCAAAAGGAGAATGCTCAGTCTGTGAAAAAGTTTTTAAAGGTGAATGCAAGAGTTTGAATGACTCACGTGGCAGTCTTTCAGCATGGAGTTCATTTCCTGAGACTCAACCTAAATCATGGGAAGTTTAATTTTCTTAGTTCTTGAAACTTTACAGCTTTGATTATAGATATGATGGCGGTTAGCAAAATGTAAAAGACCCATTTTTTTAAAAAAAGAAACAGTGGAGGCATGTAAAATTAAAGGACTTTTTTGGATACTTTGGCCTAAATATACCAATGAGTAGGTAGATCAAAAGACTACATCCTTCATCATGCTTCTACTAGTTTAGGTAGATGAAAGCTAGATTGGAAGGCAGGCAAGGCACGCACTTGTCTGTAGAACACTAAGAATTAAGAGAAACAGCAAAAGGAAGGCAGGCTAAAATACAATAGAAAGAATTGTAATTCTGAGTCTTTCAGAGTGCCTATGCCCAACCATTTTACCAAGTCGTTACAGAGGAGAGAGTGCCAGCTCAGTTTTATGGTTGTGATTCCTATTACTCTGTTTTTCTTTTGGGACACATACACATGTTGTGCAGCAGATGAAAAGAGATGTGGATGAAGTCAGAAGGTCTACATAGGAACTGAGTGTCAGAATGAACAATTTTTGCTGGGAACATATAAAAAGATCATTAAATTCCGCTATTAATATCTACTGCTTCTTTTTTACTGTTTTTTTCTAGTGTTTCTTCAGTTGCTTAATTTGCTTCATCAGTTCCAAGTGACAAGATGTGTTAAATCATTTGACACTGTACATTATGATATTTATCACAGAGTTACATGTTATTGCTATATAATATCACAAAAAATGGTATAAATATTTTACTCTACTTTTTTTTAAACTAATAAGACCTAATGAGAGACGTTGTGGTTCTTAATCATGCTGAGTAATTATTCTCCTTTATGAATGGGATATTTAAATTCCCTATTTGTAATAGATTGCTGAAGGTTTATTTAAAACACGTTGACCCTTTGCTTTGCTGTCACTACTGACTGAACTTAGATTAATAATAAAGTGCACCAATGGAACTCAAATGTAAATCTCAGCTTGCCACTTTCTCCCCACTACTTAAGGCCAGCATATGAGGACTCAACGCTGCCTCAGTGAAGATCTGAAAAAACAGAAGGAAAACTGATAACTATGTCTCTAAGAATTGTATTCTTAAGTGATGGTGGTACTTGGCGTTTTTAAAAAGAAGGCATTAATATTTTCTATCAAAACAGGCCCAAGACCTGCCCACTGAGCTGATTTTAAAAACTCAGTTTACAAAGCTCCTAATGGGAGTTTTCACACATCATACCTAACATACTCATTATTTTTGAAAGGTATTGTATAGTCTTATATTTATGCTTCTGTGCCCATAGAAAGAACTAAAACAAAGTCTGGAATAATTCAGGACTCATTTTTCTGTTCATCTATACAAGAGATAATACAATAATCAGTACTAAAGAGGACTGATACCATAATAAATTTTTTTTTTTGGAGAACTGTTAGAAATGGAGGTTGTCTTTTTATTGCTGTAACTAACCGAAAAACAAATACAATGTTAATAATTAATTTTCCAAGAGTTAGAAGTTTTGTTACAGAACCAAAGATGTTGAGAAATCCATATAAAAATGCTTTGCCAGACAGTTATCAAATTTTGAAAGACAAAAGCAGAAAATGTTAGTATTATTTTTATTTACATCTTCAGGTAACTTTGAAAATACTAATGAACTTTTCAGCACAAGAAGGCAGATAGATGTGTAACACCATTTATGATAAAAACTGATAAGAAACTATTATTTCAAAAGTTATAAGGGTAACGTAAGAAGACACTTGAGAATTCTTTCTGTGCTCATTCCATTAACAAATACATCTCTTTAGTCTGAGAACTTAGGGTATTGCTAATTATGTCTTTAAATTGCTTACATCTACAAATGCACCTCTTCATCATCTTCTATCAGTAGAGATTTTTTCTTTTGCTGTGTCTTGCATGAGGTTAGAAAAGGCCGAAAATGATTGAAGTATGAAATGTGCTTTCCATTGGTTTCAGATAACTGTCCACTAATTTAGTTTGCAACATTTGCTTAGTTTCCATTCTTCTCTCTTTTTAAATCAATAGAAGACAAAGGTGATGTAAATATTTTCTACCATTTTTTCAGCATCTTAATTAGCATTCAGGAGTTTCAGCAATGGGTGCCAAATTAATATTTTAAAAGTTGTAAATAGTATCCGTTTATGTGAAGTCAGAAGAGCATCTATTCAAAAAGAAAAATCAATCTTTTTAGTACAGTCAGCATAAGTTTTGTCAGTTCAAAGTCATTATGCTTGGTTTAAAAGATGTGAGGCTGCACCGAGTTCTTAGATGCATTTTTCAAATTTCTCTTGCTTGGGGTTTGAAAACGTAAAGAAGAAACAACCCATCAGATCGAGTTTAACAAATTGACCTGGTAAGTTTTGTTTCATTTCTAGGTCCCTTGATTCAGTGCACTGGAATCCAGTATTGAATGGTGCTGAGCACTGCTCTTCCACTGAAATGGAACCTGAGAAGTCCCTATTACTGACCTAATTTCCTTACGTGCTGTTAGAGTTTTGCTGCTGCGTTCCCTAGAGCAGCTTCATCTCTCAGCTGAGTTAAACACTTCGTATAACGTAATTATAAGTTGTGTTCCATTTAGGATCTTGTAACTTTTGTTACTGTGACATACCATCAATGTGTGCTGAGTAACCATTCTGTCTCATGCCAGAAATCATCGAACAACTTCAGGCAAAATTAGGACCATGGACAGCGCTGCCCCCACTGCAGGTGCGGCCGCCCCAGGACCGTTCTCCTCCGAAGGGACCTCAGCAGCCCTCTAGGCCAACTGCTTGCTCAAAATAGACTCAGCTGCGAGGTGAGATTGGCCTGCTCAGGGATTTATCCAGTCTGATCTTGGAAAATTGCAAAGATGGAGGAAATGTACACCTCCCCGGGATACCTCTTCCGCTGTTTGACTGTCCTCTTGGGTCTTGACTGTTCTCATTCATGTCCAGCCTAAGCCTCTCTTAATTCCACTTATACCTGTTTTCCTTGTCCTCCCAACATGTACCACTGGGAAGAGTTCGGTTCTATTTTGGTAACCTCCCTAAACACATTGTCAAGCTTCTGTTAAGTCTTCTTTTCAGCAGGCTGGAGAAACCCTTTTCTTTCAGAAGCTTCTCCTCACAGGGCAAGTGCTCCTTATCCCCTGACCAGCTTGGTGGCCCTCTGCTGAACACGTACCAGTTTATCAAAGTCTTTCCCCAAACTGGATACAATACTTTAGTTGCAGTCTAGCAACTGCTGAGTAGTATGAGGGGAAAGTCACTTCCCTCAATCTCCCAACTATGCTGCTCGTAATACAGTCTAGGAAGATGTTGGACTTAGCTGCCAGGGTACCCTGCTGGCTCATGCTCAGCTTGCGATCTGCCAAGACCCCCGGAGCCTTTTCTGCAGAGCTGCCTCACAGGCAGGCAGTCCCTAGCCTGAACCTCAGACAGGGGTTCTTTGTTCCCAGGTGCTCGAGAACTCAGGAATTCTGCTGGCTAGTAAAATAAACAACCCCACAAGACTTCTTCTACAACTGTCTTAAAAAGGAAGTAGCTTTAACACAAGTATTTTAATGAGTGGTATTAAGTGTTACAAGACAGATGTTCGAGCTTTCTGTATTTCTTAAGCTATGGACTCCATGCAGGAGTGTCTGAATCTGCAAGGTATCCTGTTAGTGGGCTAAATTAACTCAAAGGAAGGCAATGCACAGTGGAGGAATATGCCATTTTTTCTTAATAGCTAACAAGATCCATGCATTAACTGCAGGTAAGGAAGACATAAAAGAAAGAGAACCAACTTCCATCTGTTTTCATTCTATAATTTATAACTGAAGCATCATCAACCCCAAAACATTGATTTTTTTTTTCGTTTCCATCTAAAATAACTTAGGTATATGCCCGCTTGCCAAACATTTGTATTACTTTCTCAGCTCAATATGTTCTCAATACCACTCTCCTGTATAAAAAATTAATCATCACCAGCTGTTCTAGCCATTATTTCTCTTAAGCGTACTGTGTAAAAGTACAAAATATCTCTAAACTAGTATTTAGTGAGTAGATATATTGAAAATATATGCCAAGAAAATCAGGTATTGTGCAAGAAGACTAATAAACAGATCCAAGCTCAGGTATGTATTCACATGAAATATTTTTTCTTTAAACTATGGTTATCTAGAGGCATTTAAAGGGATAAAATCCTTTAAAAAAATCCTTTAAAAAAAATCCTTTAAAGAGATTTAAAGGGTAACTGATAGCAGTTACCAACCTGAAACAAAATGCACCTCTACATGCATTCCAGGAATTAATACTTCAGAGCACATCTCATTAGTGTATTTCCACTCAAAGGAGAATATGAGTAATAGTTTTAAACTGTATAACTCACCAAGACAAGTTTTAAGAATTCCTTATTTAATACTCTCCATTTGTCATGAATTAACGGGTTCATTTTACTGTTAGTTATGAGAAAGTTTTTAGGGATCTGAAGTACGAGATGTTGCAGATTACAGTATTACCTGTCTTCGACTGTGCAGGGCCCTTCAGCTGGAGACCTGAAACACTCATTTCCCATTCATTCCCCCAAATCATCCCACTCAAAACATTCCACTAGAGGACTGTTGTCATCAGATCTGCAAATTTTACAACATATTCCTGAAGAGTGTTTATCTAAATTAAAAATATACTAGTAGTATTTGCCTTATTTTCCTCTGGGATATGCACACACTCACACTTACATGCACATCTCATTTTTCTATTTGCTCCACTGCCAACTTACTCGTCCTATAGTCCCCTCCAAATTGGCCTTTGTAGTAAGATAACTTCCTGGGTCTCTGAAAGCAGAAGAGAAGATGCAAAGGGCAAAGCATGTATGAATGAGTGTGTGTTCGTGAAGCAGGATCAAGGAAAAGCATCCTCTGTACATGTTTGTGTGTGTGTGTGCGCGTGTGTATGTGGTCACATGCATGTGTCCTAGTTTGCGGTGCCACGACAATAGTATGGACTCATAGTTACCCTGGTGAACAGGGAAGGGGAAACCCCTGGGGCCCCAAGACCAATGGATTCAGCCACTTCTTAACACTCACAAAAGTGTAAGGCCAGAAAAATGGAATTACTCAGGGCAGATCCATATTTTTATATATGATGGGAACAGGACTTCTGTAAGTGTGAAAGGAAAAAAAGAAGGTAAAACATGTAAAACAAAACAAAAAAAAAAATAATGAGGAAACAGGCTTTCCACCCTGGAAAGAGGAGGAAAACTCCTTTCCTCACTAATGGCCAGTCTTAATGGCAGCACTCTTCAGTGGGAGCTGGGAAGGATGCAGTATTCCTTTGCATGCTGTAAACTTTTTGGGCAAACTTTACTCAGGGGAAACATGTTGTTCAGACAGATACAGTCATACTTATCAATCATTTCATAGGCAGTGCTCTGTAGTCACACCTCTCCTTTTCTCCTTTTGCACCCAGTGTTTTATCTGAGTAGGAAGAAAAGTGGCAGATTCTGCAGGGTTGGTGAAGTCCTTTCCCAATTTTCTTGCACTGGTGATTCACTAAAGGCAGTGGCTTTGTCTCATGAGACTTTACCTTGCTCAGGGGTATGATTTCAGGGCACAGATGCACTCTATTATCCATTTATACACTTCCATTCCTAGTGCAACAGATAAGATCTGAGGAAAGGGAATCTATTGCTTGGTGTCTCAAGGAATTAGAGGAATTGGCATTGAAAGCTGCCAGATATAATAACTGTTCTTATGGTTGTACATTATTGTACCTATTATGTTAGATATTGCCTATTCTTCTGGCCTCAAGATCTGTGCAGTATGAACACAATGTAAAGTGATCTTGCATTTTCTTTCTTTCTTAGTTCAGGCTGGAAATTTGGTCCGACTAATTTACTTGTAAGAAAGTTTTCCAGCCTGTCAATCTACAACACAGTATAACTCCAGAACTACTTCACCTTGATATATAGCTGTACTTCTTAAATATATACAGCATATCCAAGCCTGTCCCACAGCTAACTTTGTACTTGAATTTCAGGCCATTTTGTGAGCAAGGTTTAATATTAAAGGAAATTTTAATTAAAAAAAATAATCTTGCTTTGGGAAAGACACTACAGAAGAGGAAATGTGTGGAAAATCAAAGAACAAGCTAGGCAAAACCTTCAAGAAATTATTTGAATGTGGTTAATCTTAATTTTGTTTTTATGGCATAGGCAGATAGATTGGGTAATCTGAGATCTGTGCCAGCTTTATGTTCTGTGAGGTGTTAAAAATTTTGGAGTAGCGGTCCACAGAAATGACAAGGACCATTGGTAAGGTAGTGATGGGAAGCTTGTGTATGCAAGATCAGCCTGTGACATGGAGAGGACATCTTCAAAGGGCTGTAGCACAGTCTCTAGGCTTGTTCCTGCATGCTTTGTTACAGCCAGTGTAGAGCAAAGCTGAAGCTTGACAAATGAGTATCCTCTGCATTCTTTGTGCCAAGAGTTTAATATTTTGCCACAGGCAGAATCCCTTAATGTTTTCCCTCAAAGACTTTCATATTCGCTTGGCAGATATTGGTGCATTTCAACAAATCATAAGTTATCTTAATGACAACTTTCTGTAGATCATTGCAGGGTGGCTGGGATTAATTTCTTAAATTCTTTTGAGGATTCTTTTGAAGCACACAGAAAAGTGATTTTCCAGTGCCTCCCAGGCCTTACAGTACTCTTAGAGATTTACTTTCTCAAATTGGACCCAAAGCAACAATGATATTACAAAATAAATGTTCTTTCCATTTAAATATATTTGACACGGGTCTGGTCTCTTCTTTTAACAGTAATCCGTTTCCTGTGACCCAGCAATCCAATCAAGTATGAATCAGTCTCACAGTTCCCTATAGTGGGAGCATTGGCCTTCAGGCCTAAACAGAGCTTCCTGCAATTGCCACTATAAAATATGCTAATAACAAATAAATGAAGTGAGCTACACAGACAACTGGGTTCAATGTTATCAGCAAGTAGGTAAGGTGACTCAAGCTGAGATCTCTGAAAGGGTCGTTGGTGAAGAGAAATGAAGGATCCTTTTAGACTGTCTCACAAAACACATTCCTTTCATTTCAAAGGTGCTATTTGAATATCCATTTTGTGGGTGGTTAACAATTACTATCGTTCTTTTCTCTGCTTAAGCAAAAGTGTGCAAGTCTGGGAAGTAGTCACTATGATGTTAATTTGATTAATGGTTGTAATGTACTTTAGCTTCTGATACACAGAAATTCGGAAAGTTCCTTATTCCAGAAAGTTACCCAAGAAACTTTAAAAGTAAACTTATATACAGATACACCGATAAATAAAAGAAAACCTATATTTAGATACACCTATACACACACATGTAGAAGTGGTGCAGAGTTTTCCTTATCGTACACAGATGACCTGTGGTACATATATACATTTTACCTTATTACTTTTTTTTAAAAAAAGTAAAGCTCCTTCATCTCATTTCTGGACTGAGGACATAGATACTAAACTTAATAATTAAATTGTTGCCAAAAAGAATTTAAAAAAAGCCTATTTCTCTCAACAAGGGTGGTTGCTGTTAATGAAAGTGTTTCTTTAAGCAGACCATGCAGAGAAGTAACTCACTAAGAAGTATGCAAACGATAAGAAAACCTATCTTCTCCTTTCTACCTTCAGGATTTAATAAAATGAGTTTCTTCAGCTGCTACCTGTTTCCATGTTAAAGAATGTGAGGGCTACTGCATATTACTGCCAGTTGCAACAAGCCATGTGGCATTTAGTTTCTGTTAATATTCACTGGATCACCTCTGCAAGCCAGATAATTTCTAAGCAGACACACAATATGCTTTCAATGCCATGACTATACAAGGGCATTAGGTAAAGTTTGAATTCTGGTCTGGATTCACAGAATCACAGAATGACAGGGATAGGAAGGGTTCCTAGAGGATCTCAAGTGGGAAGGGAGCCATAAGGATAAGCGAGTCCAACTCTCCCCGCTCCTCGCAGGACAACCTCAAGTTAAATCAGATGACTGATTTCTGAGCATATGGTTCCCAGTATTTGACAATGCCCTTATTGTCATTACCATTCTTCATGCCACTGAAGTTTCTCTCTGCACAATGCATGTAAACACAAATAATAGTACATAAATCTGTAAACGTGATTTTCGGTGATTTTTGATTTATTACCAATTTTATGAAACTGGGTAATTTCATTTACTTTTGGCAACTGTTTTTAAAGGGAAACATATTTTCAACTTATTCACATATTAACATCTCAACATAATATTTAAAAAATATGTTCAAATGAGCCATGTGTAAACCTGATATAAACAGAACACTAGTTGATGGATTCAGCTGACATCGGATTGGCAGGAAAGGAGTCTTCTTACTACATTAAAATCTATCAAATGAGAAAAACATCAATTAGTGGTTAAAAATAACAGTCTTTTGGCTCTTTAAGAAATCAGCTTTCAGATATATAACACAGTTTACTCAGGACTGTATGTTTCAGTTAAATTAAAGTGTACGCATCTGTAAGCAAGTAGGATGTGCACGATTATTTTAAGAAGTATGCCACAACGGCATTCCATCACTTGTGGTCCTGAGCCAAGTGAACACTTAAAATTGAATCCTATTATGAATGTATTATCTCCCTGTCAGGAAATATCACTCACCTCAGAACTGGCTTACCACATTCCTTGTGTGCTGTGCGACCCCCAGCTGCTAAGGGACGTTGGCATTTAAAAGCTTTACAAAATGCAGAATCATTTTTGCATAACGAGCATGAACACATGATGAAGTGTATGCTAAACTCAAGTGGCACAGAACCACATCCTGCCCAAAAGACAGATTTGTGGGGTGAAGAAACTGGCTCAGGGGACTGGTAACAGAGTATGGAGCTTTCTGTTCCTTGCCAAAGTCAAATTTATTAACTTGCAGCAATTCTGACATAAGGGAGAGAGGATCATCTATTACATCTATTACATTTATGGACAGAAGCAATGACGGTGCAGGGTATCTCCGTATTCTTAATCTCCCCTTCAAACCTTTGATTAGATTAACATCTTCTCCTGGCACTGGGCATTGCAAGCAGAGAAGAGGGGAGGAAAGGTGCAGCTATTTCTGCAGTGTAAGAGTTATGTATATCCATCTCCCAAGGGTTGCACTGGCATGGAGTATTCAATCTTCTACCACAAGGTGTTGAGACAGTCTGGTAAATCAGAATGATCTGTACTGATTTTACAAATAAACTTGACTCTAGTATTTTTCCTGAGTTTTGCTAAAATAATTAATATTGCTTAAAGACTCTTGACATCAGCTGTATGAGTAGGGTAAATAAAAGATTTTAAAATATTTTTAAAAAGTGAGAAAAAAAAGCGAGACAAATTATTTCCTGTTATTTTGCTTCCTTACATACAAATGGATTTTCTTTGCATTTGCAGGATAGGAGGAGGGGATCTGTGCTATTTACTTTTTATAATGTAATGAAATAAAACACACAAGTTCTGCAAAATATCTTAGAAAATATGTTTATCTTGACTGTAAAACTTTTAAAATACGATTTTCACACTCTAGCACAACAAACACAGCTTTTAAAAAAGTAGCACTACAGCTGGATGATTAATTCTTCAGATATTGTTTGCAGATATGCAAATGTATTGAAGTACAGTTACATTCTATTAAGCAACTCTTTCTACATGGCACTGTGCAATCCTGTGTTCCCTTGTGCTGTGAGCAAACAAGCTTTCTTGCTCTGTAAACAAAGAGGAGGAAAAACTTTTGACTTAGTCAGAAAACCAATTCAGAGCTGTTTTCTTATTGGCTGACATATAAGCTGTGATGGAGAATTTGCTATTTAGTTAACTGTTCTGCAGATCATTTGCCAGCCAGAATAGAAGCAGGACACTGTCTCATAGTTGTATTGACTTTGCGCTGGCAATGATTATTTGTCACTCAAAGAAGCAAATGTGAATAAACTCATATGACCAAATGCAGTGCATCTGACGAATAAGGTTTGCATAAGCAAGTTCCTGACTGTAATGACCACTTTAAAGAAATGACTGAAGAAATGTTAATTGTTGCATGCCTCAGTTATGACTCAATTAGAGCCCTCCTGCGGAATAAGAAATTTATGAAAAGGAACAGAAAATTTAAACTGCCAAAAGTCATAAATTAATTCCTTAAAAGTTACACATAGGATAAACATTTTAAAATGAGCCTACACGGCTTATGTGCATAGGTCCTAGCGTTAGTGACTTTCAATTGGATGCTTGCAGTGCTAACTTTTTCCTCAGCTTCTTTTTTCTATATCTATTTCCTGGATAATGCCAGTCTCTGTAAATTCCTCTATACCTAAAAGTAAGACATGCAGCTCAATGGAGGTATACTCTGCTGCATAGGGATACTCTAGAGAAATCCATTCACCCAAAGGTCACTTTGACAATGTCCCAGTAATGTTTTAACGATCGCTGTATACCAGGAAATGAGAAACTTAACTGTATGGCTATGTAAGAATGAAATCATACGTATTATCTGAAACACAGATTTGTAATGCGAGAAAAAAAATCAGTGAAAAGCCCTAGAGATAAATTATATTCTTAAAATTATGCTCTACATTAAGGATCTTTCTCCCTGCTCAGTTTAAGGGGCTGGATAATGAGAAGATTACTGTGGGCCAGGATGTGTTTTTACAGCATCACCTTTGCTCATATCCACTTGTCTAAATTGAAATGCTCTCTTCTTGTTTATCTGTGCCTCATTGCCTGGGATTTGATACTGCGATGTTGTATGATAAAAGATTAGGTAATCCCATCCTCCCTCTTAGATATTTCTTCTTGATATTCTTGATGTATATTTTAAGTATTAACGTTTGAACTTTAAGTTGCTTTGTCCTTTTACAGACACTGCGATGTCCAAATCTCATAACACTTCTGAATCACACACATGTTTAGTAACGCAATTGTAAATAGCTTAATCACAGCTAGCTGTACAACTTAAACACGATAGAGAGAAACAATGGATGAGCACGGCAGAGTGACATCGCTGCACCTCCTGTTACCTTCAGTGAACTTGCAGGCTGCCCATCACAGTCTCCTGCATTGTGCGGGTATGTTGACATTGTTAGTTAGGCCTACGTTTGTTTCTGAGCTTTAAAAATTGAATCTTAAACTCTTGTTGTCTGTAGTTTGGCACTCTGTAGCAAAACACTGGAAAGGCATCGACTTCTCCCTCTTAGCAGGCCTGACAACGGGTTGGATGGAAAATATTGGTAACTAACAACTACCAGACAGAAAGGAACAGATTTATGCACTTCTTGGAAAGAGCTCAGTGATACCTGTTAGCTTCAATCACTATTTAAGCTACTTCTTACTGGCTACATCTACACAGGAATCTGTTAGGTGCCGCCTGACTGTGTCTTAGTCTGGAAACAGCAATGCTGGGTCAGGAGACTTTCCAGGCCAGACCCGTAGAAACAGACTTGAAACAAGTATGATGAATGAACATGCTGAGAAGTGTGCACAGATATTTTCACTTTTTTAAATAAAGATCCACCACTCAATGTATTTAGGCACTTCAAAAGCCAGAGAAGCATCATCAAGGCACTAAATCAAGGGATAAATGAACAGATGGACTTCTGTGTTTCAATGATCAGAACTGCAGTGTCTAACATTTAAATGCCTTCCACATCTAGTGGAATCTTCTGTCTCAGGCAAACACAGGGCTTCTCAGACGGCTTCCAGTTGCACAGGAGGCAGGAACACAAGCTAAGTGCAGGCGTGATGCAGAACTGCTTGGCAGGATGGTAAGTTTGTGTTTATGCTCTGCCAGAAACGTAGCAGTTTCCTACTGATGGCTTCTAGCATTTGGAAAAACATATCTAATGCATTGTACTGTTCACAAAGTAAGTCCTTATATGTCTTAAAATGATGTGCAGTGAGTATCACAACCCTTTTGAAAACCCTATTACTCACCCATCTTTGGGTATCTTTGGTACCTTTACAGACGTGAACCAAGTAATTTTCAAAAGAAAGATTTATATGCCAAATTCCTGTTTGTAAGGTTTTATTGTTTTGTCCTTCCTTTTTTTTTTTTTTGGAACCTGTTACATTACTTCTTCACTGTAGCTGATTGTGGTAGAAAGTTGAGAAATATAGAAAGTTGAGATATATTGTCAAGGGAAGAACTAGGATATCACAGGTTTACTATGTCTAGACCGATATCGTGACAGATCAAAATCATTAATGTAACATGCAAAGACATACACTTAAGGACAAAACACAGAAATCTCTGCTAAGATCTAGCACTTTACCAGCTGGAGGTGACTAAAGAGAAAAAAGATCTAGTAGATATACTGTTATCAAGAGCCATTTGTGTAATGCTGTTGTGTGTGTATGTGTGTTGAGTATAGTCAATGGCTGGTTTACATAAAAACAGTAGAATGTGATATGTGCCACTGTCATAGATGATTTGTGCAGTTCTGGTTACCTGTGTCAAAAAAGGTTAATTCAGAAACAAAACCAGAGCTGAGGTATTGGGGTGGTCAGTTGAGTACAGAGCCTCCTACAGGTCAGAAGACAGTACCTTCTTGTTTACTGCAGGGAAAAGCAGCTGAGGAGGAACACGATGCTGCTAAAAACATATAATTGGATAAACACTGGAAAGGATAAATATTTATTTTTAAAAAAAGGATAATACAGGAAAAAGAACAAGTGAATATAAACTGTCCATAAGCAAATTCAGTCTGAAAGTTATGTTTCCAACCATTTGAATAATCAGAATGAATAATTAGAAGAATTTGAAACAAACCCAAAGCCCAAATTTCCTACTTTAAAATGTAGGCTAATTTGTTAAGATAGTGGTTGGATCTGACATTAAAGTACCAGGTCCTATAATCAATGCATCCAGTGTTTCTCAATGGGCACCCTGGGCACTTCTGTGAAACCATCTCACTGTCAAATAACCACAGCCAACATCACACCTGAGTGATCTTGAGCTTCATCAGCCTTGGGATTAAACATTACGAGCAGCATCCTTCTGTAAGGATATAAAAGGGCAGATCCATTCAAAGAATGAAGTAAGGCACCTGGATTTCCTTGTGTAAGAGAACAGAAAACAGACTTCATCCTTTCAGTTAAACATTTGAACAAAACCAGGTAGATCTACCAGTGCTATAGCACTGTCTGTTAACAAAATCATACATACCATTGCAACTAATATCGGAAAAGAGATATCAAATGGAAGTGCATTTATGTTCTAATACATATGGCCAAACCAAACTCTTATTAAATATTCAGTGGGTTTTTTTGATAATATTGCTAGCACAAAAAGAAGTCTTTAGAAATGTACACAATTTTGGCACTGAAATAGCACCATTGTATAATTAGACATGGCTGTTACATACTTTGTAACTTATATGACTGCCTACCATAATTATGAAGTGACTTAACTATTAAGGATTAAGCCTTAATGGTTACTTTAAGGGCCGTATTTCACCATTTCTACACCATTCACAGAAATTTTCATTCTTACGAGAATTCAAATGTAAAATTATTGCATTCTCACATATAGGAATCGAACATTTACACAACTTCTCTTCCTGTGGTTTTGTTTCATATTCCTCCGACAGGAGATTTGAAGTATGTATATACGCATTGTATGTATTGTATTTAAAGTATGTATATATAAATGTATTACAAATTTACAGGCTATCAGATATAAAACATCTGTCTGGTTATTCTAACTGGCTGCTGTGCTGGTTCCCAAGGTGGATTTTTAAATCTATTTACATCCAAATAGAATTTTTTTAAAAGTCATGAGAAAATGTACGGTACAGAAACAGGCATAAATAGCAGAGCTATACACTAGAAAACCCCATGTTTTTTCCATTTCTAGTTGTCTTAGTCATTTTCATAGACTTGATTAGTCATAGATACCCTTTTTTTGTTGTTCCATCTGCTCTTCATAGGTTAAAAATAAAGAATCTATATAAAGTCTGGAAAGATTGTAGGGTTTTTGCTGTTGGATAAATTAATTTCCTTCTTTTTAAGTTTTCTGACCGGCTTCTGATTTTGCTTATCTATTTCTGATATTCTGTTTCTTCTGTTTATTTATCAGCCCTGCTTCTTTTTCCAAAACTACAAAAAAGAAAATGATGTTGCTTTATAAAAGGACCCGAGACAGGTTACTGCCTGAGCTTTCCACAGCTAGATAAATTTGATGCAACATTGTTTACCATCCTTCCACGGTAGGTAAGGTATTCACACTGCGTGGCTTATTAAACAACATTGCCATCATGCATGATATCACATTATAGTGGGCTGACATAATGAGAATGAGCCATTGACAGACTTTATGCACAGATCTAAACATAGTCAATAAAATCACATCAGAAATAAGAAAAGAACCAGTATAAAAGAACAAAACCTCTAAGATAGCAATGCCTGGTTGTTATTGCCTCGGGCTCTATGTTAGGATTTCTGGACTGCTGTGATGGCTGAGCAAACTCTCTCTCTGCATCTCAGTCTGTGTCAACATGTGTCAACATGTCATGCCACATAAAACTTGCTTACCCCTATCTGTACGGATTAAGATATTCTGAAAATGCATGCATAAAAGATGTCTCTGTCCCCTTACATACCCTTATTTTTCTGCTATATTTAATATTGGCTTGCTTCCAGCTTTATCCCTGAAGCTCAAATTAGGGCAAAACTTAAGCAATCCAAAGAGAAAGTGTTGAGTGTCACCAAGGTAGTGATCCATTCGTAGCTAGTATCGTGAAATCCTCATCTGCAATGTTGCTTGTTGTCCCATGCTGGGGACGAATGCTCTAGGGTCATGTTAAAGGGCATTCATTGCCTTCGGTTCACAGCTCTCTGCTTCAGTCATGATTATCACAACCAGCTGTAACGACACCTGTTGAGTCAAAAGCAGGACGTGGGTGGATCTGCCTGTCCTTAGGATGTATTCTGCAAATATCTCTGTATGCCTTCTGAGAATTCATATATGCACCCCAGAAGAAGTCAACCCATTCCCCTCTGAGTCTACTGAAATACAGTTAAAAGAGGCATGTTCCCCCAGGAACATGAGATTTATCAGAGGTGGAGCCGTTCCCCTCCTAATTACAAGTATATATACATATGCATATGTATACCCATGTATGGAATAAATTTGGAATAAATAAATAAAGAAAAATGCATAAATATACATATACCAGTGCCACTTTGATATTCATTAGTACTTTCCTTTTGCTCTGTAAAACTGCTTGTTTTGGCCTGCTGGCTTCATTTTTACTTGCTAACAGGAAATAAACAATAGTTTGGGTCTCCAGTGTTATTTTTTGTGCAGTGGTTTCTTTTCTGAGTAGAAAGACTAAGAGCTTTGCTAAGCACCTCAGTACAGTGCAGATGAAAGAGTTTCTGATGTGCTTATTCTTTCTGCAGCCTATTCAATGTTGTTTACTTTTTCCTTATGCTGTGCCTTGAGTGATAAGCAATACCGAATGAGGCACCACAGCCGCACTGCCCTGAGGCGAAAACAGGTAGTTTTCTGCTTCCACAAATTCTTCACTAAAGTATATACATGAGCCTCATTCTGTAATATAGACTGATTCACAATGGGATCCCACTATTTCTTTGAGAGACTTTCACAACTCCCTGCTCAGTTCTATGGGTGATAACCGAAGGCTAATGCACTTATTAATCAGACATTATAAAAAAAAATAAATAAAAGGCTCGTCATGGTATTTTTGTCATAGACAAAAGCCATAAGGTCATGGGCACAGAGAACAAGAAAAAAATGCCTGGAATAGCAATATGTTTGTTTAGTTAGTAGACCAAGGTGTCAGGTACTAGATATTTAAAAGAGACATCTATAAGATCCCGAGAAAAACAAAAAACAGAACAGAATTTCAAGTCACAGCACAAAATATGGAATAAAAGGCGATAATTTCACACCGATGTTTTATTGGAAAGTAACCGTGCCTACCTAATGAATTTTGCTACTTAACTGTAACCCTGCTTACCTATTTTTAAAAAACAATTTACGTCCATAGACTGCCGATTTCCTTTTGAAAGGACGTTTATGAGACTGTTTGAAATGAAAAGCTAATAAAGTCTGCAGTCTGCTTGTAAAATCCCTGGAGTCCCTAGGCAGTCTGTGCTCCCAAGTCTCCAGCTCTCCTGGGATAGCTGGGCTGGCCCCAACCACCAGCCAGGAAGACCCTAGCTAATGGTCTGTATGGTCTAGAAACGTGAACAAAGGTCTCTGAAGGAAATACAGAGGAAAGTGGAATCAACCACCAGGATTCTCATATTCTTCATGTTTGGCTGTTTGCCCGTTTTGCTGTTTTCCTAAAGTGCATTTGTTGTACTAAAATAATATATTGCAGTCAAATCAATGTGCATTCTGTATGTTAAGGTTTAGCATGTAAAATGGTAAGCGTATGTGACACATGAGATGCCATTTGTAAATTCCTGAAGCTTCAAGTACGTATCCAGCCCTCACAAATTAAATTGCAGTGGAGTAAATCTAATGACAGATAGAGGCAAGAATATGGAGCCAGAAGGTTTTTAAAGGAACTCTGAGACAATATGTCTTTTATAAAAATATTTCTGTATGTACTTGAAGCTTTTTGCAATACAATTATAAGCAATAAATATGCATTTATTCAGATAATTTTGTAGTAATGTAAATGTAGGGGAACATGTCAGTAAGGAAGTAGGATAGTTCCTCACGTGTTTTGGAAATGCTCGGACCCTCAATGGTCTTTGAGGCAATCTGAGGCAAACCAAAGGAAAATGGAGTACTATAAACAGGCAGAGTTTCTGTTTTCATATGAAGATACTATCAGCCTTGTTTCTCCATCACACAGATGCAGACAGTACGGGATGGCTAGATGCAACTCAGACAGATTGAGACATTTTGCAAGCTTAACTCATTGGAAAGGCTCCTATTCACACCAGTAAACTGAAAATCAGTACATTTGGGGGTGTTAATGAATTCCACAAAACAATCCAAAAGGCCAGGCTTTCAGGCTTAGAAAGATCAGCACTGGCCTAAATGCAACAAGAGGCACAGAGGGTATTTCAAAGCAAAGTAGAGAGCTTCTCACTGAGGTCTAATAATTACTGATCTCTGTATTATATAAACCAAATTACTCGACAGCGAAGGATCTGAGCATTAAAAATGAATGTCTCGGTTAGGGTGTTTCAGCATCTGTTCATAACCAGACATGTTCCAAGTTATCTCCAGAAATGAAATAGAATAATTGGGTCAGATCCCAGCCACTCATTTGCCTAAACTAAAAGGGAGGAAAGAACTAGCAGTCTTTATCATCATACGGATCTGGATATTCAGGAGAGCAGTTAGACCTTTTCCATCAATTTCCTCTTAATTTAGTTACCAGCCAAAGGTTTTCCTAGCACAGAATGTTATTATGTTTAACACCTGCTGTGTTATGGCACAATTTTCTTTATGCTGACATTAAAACAGGGAAAGGAGAGTGAGTGATTATGTTCTAAGATACAAGCTATACTTTTGAAGATTTACTTCTTGGCAATTAAAAAAAAATGAACATATCTGCATGTTTGCGTTTCTCCATACTGAGATGAGGAATACTCCACTCAGGGACTTCCTAGTTCTTATGCTTATGCTTCTTCCACTGCCTGTGGAAGTTCTGCATTGCAAATTACTTTGATGTAACAAAAACCCAATTGCAGCAGTGTTACAGACGTAATGGCAAGACCTAAAATCTGTAGTTATGGGTAACTACTTTAACTACCACACCGGCCTAAACTTGGCAGGGTTTTCTAAAAAGGCAATACAGCCCCAGCAGTGGAATAATCTACCTGGTTGGCTTCTGAGAAGCCCTTTTAGGGCAATCACAGTCAGCTGTGTGGTCCCCAGCTTGTGGAGGACTTGTGGACAGGTCATCTGGCAGATGGCTTTGGGCTGTGGGCCAAAGCAGGGGAGCAGTCAGAAGACCACTCAACTTTCCAGATCTTGGGGGAGCTTGGTTTACATAGACCCTGCCTGGGGTTCTGCCGGAATAGTGTTGCAAAACATTTCCATTTCACCTAATGTAGGTACAGTTCACTTTTTTTTACAATCCCTAAGTAGAGTAGATGAGACCTAAACCTTCCTCCAAAGTACATGTCAGATATCAGTATCTGTAAGTATACCAAATAATGAAGCATTTCTGGCAGGAGGTGCCAAGTGGATGCACAAAACGAGAAGATGCTCAGGGTTGTACTGCCAGCAAAGAGGAACATAGATTCTTGCTATTGTGGGCATATCAAGATGTGACTTATCTCAGACATTCACCTGCAGTGGACACTAAAGCAAGCACCGGTGTGCATTAATGGAATGCTGATGAGATGCTGTGTATGCTGCCAGGATAAGCTACAGTCATGAGAAATTATACCATTAGCTGGTGAAATATATACCAGCGTGAAGTGTGGATGAGGACGCAGAGACCAGGGAAGAGAGAAGATTTTTCCTGTTTTATCATGCCTGCAATGATGTTTTATATAAACACACAGGTGAAAGCTGTAGAGTTAGAACCCAGCTTGTTTGTTCATCTGTGTGAGGGTTGTACATCTGATAGCTGCTTCTGCCACTTTTGGCCTCCGTCAGCAGTTTGAAGGGTGAAAGATGTCTGGTTGAATTAAAATGCTATTTATCTTTAAAAAACAACTTTTGGAAGCCTTTTCTATGGAGACAGTTGATGAAGAGTCCTTGTTCAGCTACTTGTTCAGTAACTGCCACTAGGTTAATGTTTCAAGTGTAGTCAACCATTTTTCAGTGTTTGAGGTTGTAACCATTTATTACTGCTACATATAAAGAGGGTTTGCTTACAAGTCTGGATATAACCTGTGGAAAAAAACGATTTTAAGACTTTTGGATGGGGGAGAGAAAATGAGGAAACAAAGGGAAACAGGGAAGTTCTGTCACCCTGTCAGAAATACTTTTTTTTTTTTAATATTTTTTAATTAGTCAGAAAAGCTGTTAAGACTTTGTTTTTTTTTAAGATTAGAGCTATCAAATGAGCTTGCATTTTAATCTTCTATAGTCTATTTATAATCTATAATCTTCTACAGTGAACCTAGAAGGTTAATGCTTAGTATTACTTAAAATTCATGTGAATACTTTGAACCAGCTGTAGGATGTAGTAAAGGGATTTATGAATTAAAGGATGATTGACGCTATAAGAAGCTCTTGCTGACTTTACAAGACAATTCACTCATGTTTCAGTTAATTTCATAGTTTATTATATCCAAGATAGGTTAATGGAACATTCCATTCCATTTTCATTTTTCTTAAAGTAAAAGGGGTACTGGCACTACAGTGTTAGTTGTTTAATGTTATGGTTAGATGATTGGGTTGATTAAATTGGATTAGTTAGATTACTGGCTCAGAAACACACTATCATGCATCTTATGTTCCTGTTGCTTTGGAATATTTTAGAGTTTGCAGCATTAACATTTTAGTAACCACATCCATACACAGACATATTTGGAGGTTGTTATTGTAAGCTGGAACTTAAAATCAACTCCTTAAAATTTGGCCAGAAGGATCCAGGACTGATTGTTTGGTACAGCTAATGTTTTTTTTCCCCTATGATAGGAAGTACTTGTTACAAACGTAACTTGGTTCCGAAATGTAATGCAAAGGAAAACAAGACCGTATTTTGGTACCATCTTTCCCCCAAAGTCATTTAAGTGCTTTGCAACAGAGGTCTATAAATAACTTCTTCAGTGCCAGCTCCACTACCTGAAGGAGACCTGCCAACAGTTCTCTTTCTGTGCTGCCAGCTAGTCTTTGCTGAGTGATGAATGGCCACATGTTCTCCGCTCCTCTGCCTGTCTCTTCCTGTACCACAAAAAACTAACACCATCGCTAGGAATTCATAGAATCATAGGGTCATAGAATAGTTTAGGTTGGAAGGGACCTTTAAAGGTCATTATTCTTGTGTCCCTCCTCTGGACCCGCTCCAACAGGTCCACGTCTTTCCTGTGCTGAGGGCTCCAGAGCTGGACGCAGTACTCCAGGTGTGGTCTCACCAGAGTAGAATAGAGGGGCAGAATCACCTCCCTCAACCTTCTGGCCACAATTCTTTTGATGCAGCCCAGGATACAGTTGTTCTTCTGAGCTGCGAGCACACCTTGCCAGCTCGTGTCCAGCTTTTCATCCACCAGTACCCCCAAGTCTTTCTTGGCAGGGCTGCCCTCGAACCCTTCATCCCCCAGCCTGTATTGATACTGGGGGTTGTCCCAGCCCAGGTGCAGGTCCCTGCACTTGGCCTAGTTGATCTTCATGAGATTCACATGGGCCCATTTCTCAAGCCTGTCCAGGTCCCTATGGATGGCTTTCCTTCAGGAGAAGGTTTGTACTTTTGCTCTACTAAGTGTCATTCCTGATGACTGTATGCCATATCTTGTTTGATTTTTGTGGAACCCATGACCAGAGTGGAAAGCACTCTGAATTTAAACAAATATTCCCTATTCCAACAGCAGAATTTCAGCAATGCCCATGCCATAAACTAAATTTTGTTTTTCCGAGCTACCTTTCTTTATTGTGAAAGCTATCTTTTTTAGCAGGGGCAGGGTGGGGAGGGGGAGGGCAGAGGGATTACTTCCACGCACAGCCATTTTGAGCTGGCCATGTCCTCCTCTTCCCACATTTTTATACTTCTGTCACTCATTTTACTGGCTCCTCCTTGTTGCTGGTGCTGTACAGGCCTGCCAGGCCTCACAACACCTGTATTAACTCATGCTTTTGGGACCTATTTCTCATTTTGGCACATCCATTTACTGATCAGTGTTAGAGCTTCTTCTCTCTTTGTCCTGCAATCCTGACCCCAGAGTAGCTGCGTGACACTGTGCCATGTCCAAACACCTGCTGGAGGGCATGTCCACTGGGCCACAGCTGGGAGGCACAGGTCTCTCCTGTTACGGGACTCAGTACACTTGGCAGTGTCCTTATTTCACGGCCCTTTGCACACTTGTTAGTCATATGAACACCATACACAAGATGCATCTTTCCATCACCTAAACTAGCATGTGGAATCTCAGATATCTGTACCTCAGGCCCTCTGTGATATTTTCCTCAATGAGATTTAATTGCTCTGCCAAGGGAAACCTTTAAGGACCGTAAAGCTTGGAATCACGTCATCAAATCCAGGCCTTTCGCTTGAATCCAGTACCTTTTACATTCCTGAAATCCACAGTCATAGTTTAGAGAAGCAGCCCAGTTGCTGGCAGGATGGAAAGCCCTAACTCCAGGCTGCAGCTGACTCCCAAGGGTACAGACATAAAGGCCAATCCCTCCAGCACCCAACCCTGGAGTAGAGACCATCTTTGTATGAGATGAACATTACAGCAACCAGAGCCAGCCTTATGGATAAGAACTATGGCTGGTAGAGCAGACCTTATGGCTGGTCTCTGAAAGACACAGAAAGGAGAATGTCTAGTTTCTTCATGGTCGGGGATTTCAGCTACAATTTTTCCCCTCTTCTTTCTGTCCTTGTTTAATCTTGGAGGGGAAGCAGAAGAGAGGCATTTGGGCAGGAAAGCCAAAAACCAGTCCTTCAAACATCACATCTCACACCCCTTTGTCCTGTCCCCATCAGCTCTGTGAAGGTGCTGAGGAAGATCAGCACCCAGCCATCCCATTCAATGCATCCAGACTTGCCTGGTCGAGGTCAGTTGCCTTTCGATCACAGCTGCTGCAGCCTGGGTTCACGCTGAGCTGTTAGGTTGTAATGGAAGCCTGGTCACCTCTCAACCTAAGGCAGCTCAGGAAGGGAGACAGGATCTCATACTGCTTCCCAAAGCTGATTCAACTCTTCCTGCATATTAGGCATCCCTAGCAAGATACTCTTGTACAAAAAAAAAAAAAAAAAAAATCAAATCAAAAAAAAAAAACCCTAAACTTTCTGTTGCAAGAATTACTATTTCTTT
>NW_009648043.1:6486377-6489878 GCF_000708025.1 Charadrius vociferus
TTTCCCTACCTTAAACAGGTGGAGGAACTTGCATGTTTATTTCTTGAGCTCATCAGACTCGGAAAAGTTATTTGTGTTAGTTTTGTCTGACTCATCAGCTTCAGAGCCCTGTTACCCATCAAGTGCATTTTTGAAGATGAGGTGGAGAGAAGGTGCTGGTAGTGGTGGCGGTGCAATAGCAATCTTCCCAGCATCTGTTGCGAATTCTTCCTCTTTTTCTTTTTGCTCACGTTAAGACACAGTGAATTTCTACTGAAACCCATTTTCTCATTAGTTAAACAAAAATGCATGTTCTGTCATATGACAGGTTTTTAACTCTGGAATATGTTCTTAACTTGATTAAATTGGCTTTAGCTGTGTAACCCCTATTAACATTAATGGCAGCCACATGGCTGAAGATCTGAATATGAACTTGAGAATAAATCATTAAAATGCAATTGTTTAACTTTTATTGCCCTGCATGTCACGGATATCAATTGGAGAGAGTATTGGAGTCTTTCGTGTAACTGAACAGGTGATTAAATCCATCTCTTGATATTTTCCATTAAGATGAAACATTTTTTCAGATTTTCTATATCCTAAATAGTTTTCCCTTGTAAAAAAAAATTGTTAAATCTTTAAATAAATACATGTGGATGGTTATAAATGGATATATATGCTCAGTATTTCCACAGCCTTAAAACTGAGTTAGCATAACACCTTTTTTTTTTAAAAATGTGAAACTTAAAAATCTTAAAATTGTTTCCAGATCTCTAAATGAACTCATAATGAATAAATATTTACCTCTTTTTTAATCTTTTTTTTTTTAAAGTATTTTTTCCTTGTTAAGACACAGCTTTTTTTTTTTTTGTTGGTTTTGTTGTTTGTTTGTTTGGGTTTTTTTTCCCAGAAAACACTTTGTTGCAAAGCCTGGACTACATTTGCACTTTGCTGAATACATTTTTGTACCATTGAGCAGTCAAACTGCGTTTATGCATCAGAAAATAACATTTATTGTAACTCTGAATTTAAATCATTCTCTAAATAATAAATTAACTCCATGGGTACAAAACACTTCATATCAAAGAGCCGGTCAAACATAAAGGTTTACAGTTCATGATTTCTGCAAGTTCACACTAAAATCAAAGAGATTAAAAGTCTCCTCCAAAACCCTACTGAAGTCCATGAAAAGGTGCCCACTGACATTAGTAGGAGTTGGATAGAGCCCACCATGGGAAAAAAATCAATAGGCTTTGAATGTGCCAAGTTCATACACAGGGCACATCCACATCTTGCGGAATGAGGCATTCGACTTCCTCCAGCGCATGTAGGAGATATTGTTTGGATTTTAATTTAATCCCTTGTTGATTATTCATTGGTATGAGGCTGAGGAGTGGATAGAATACTAAAACAGACACTTTTAAAGCCATACAAAATATGTTAGCCACTTTTCAATGTGTATTCAAACTTAAATAAAACATACTGTACATATAAAAACACTGCCCACACACACTCTTGTTCTCTTTCTGTGTTTGTATACATTCATATACATATATATCTATATAGGTATCTGAGAGAAAAAGAAAGACTTTTCAAAACATGAAAAATTTGTATTACAATTTTACATCAGAAATCACTCTTTTTGCGTGATTTTTTGAGGGGTGAATAAGTACTACAAGTATCTATAAGTATGGACAGAAAAATATTTATAGGAACACAGCAGGCTGGAGAGAAAGAAAATGCACACTGAGAACGTAGTGTGGGAAAGTTTCCCAAGGACTGATAACCTCTGGAGTCTGTTGAGTCTGCAAGAACTGATAAATTCAGAACACCATGAGTCTGCCAAACCCATGCATAGCCACAAGCACAGACCAGTGTCAACAGCTCACAGTTGTGATCTGTGTGTCTGCCTCAACTTAGTCCCTAAACAGGAAAAGGGAATTTACAACGTTTGGGTGTCTATATGATCAAGCTAAAACAATAATGTTCATCTTTTTGACACCTGAATACTGAGACATTAATTTTTCAGCATTTTAGCAATCCTGCTTTCATGTTAAAATGTTTGAGTTTTATACCCTTTGGTTTTCATATGGGAGTCTCATTCCTGCTATGTCTCGGCTGAAGCTTTACTTTCAGTTAAATGCTTGCCAAACAGCACTGAAATAAGCTGGTTTGGTGTTGATTGACATTTGGTATTTATTTTATGTTTGGTTCTGAAATAAGCAGATATGATATCTCCTGGCCACAGAAAGCATCAAGATGCATGTGGCATACTCAGCGGCGATGTCCTTCACCTTCCTTCTACGATTTCTTGGGAAAAATCATCAGGGCAAGAGTAAAGAAGAGGTAATGGTTTCCCGAGGGTGATAAGCTTTGCGTGAGAAGGTTTTACTATAGGCAGACTGTAGATAGCTTCGTGTGTTATATGGCTAGGTTTAACTACAGGCAAACTGCAGATAGCTCCCTGTGTTACATTTGATCTAAACCCAAATCTATGTTAGTAAAGTACTAGACTTACCCTGCAGTCTGAGGTCCTGAGCATCAATGAGGGTAAAGGCTTGAACACACATCAAGCATTGTGTAAAGAGGCAATGTTATAGATTCATGACACGGATGTTGACTTTTGTACTACTTGATTTTCGGAGGATTAAGTTTAGTGATTCGTTCACAGTGAGAGGGCTTGAGGACTCACTGAGCAACCTAACACTAATCTCTGCGTTAAGAAAGATTTTTAATAAAGTTCATAAATAGGCACTTGTAGGGCAAAAGGGGAGAGATTAAAATTGCCACGGTAAGTTAATCTTGGCGTTTCCTACCTTCTGAGTATTTTATTTTGCATCATGATTGTTTTCCCAGTATATGGAACACTGGGGAAGTGTTGCATAAAACTGAGAATAAATAAGAGGAAAGCAGGTTCAGACAAAGCAGTCTGTCGCCCTTGCCACAGATGGCACATGGTTTCTCTAAAACGTTAAAAACAATCTGAATCTTGTGAGCTTGAGAAGATGTAGTACAATGAAGACTTTTTATGGTATGTGATTTATAATGTTTTGTAACGGTTCTCAGAGCAGTGTGATCTCACAGGAAAGCCATTTAAGGCAGGAGGATTACACCAGTGAAAAGTGCTAAGTGAAAAACACAGCAGGAGCGCAAACTAGGAGAAATCCCCTGAATAAGGAGTGGAGAAGAGCACTCACTTATTACATTTGCATTGAACAGCAGTACGAATCCATTCAGGAGTAGAACCAGGAGGGAAAATGGGATCCATGTTGATCCAAGGGACATGGGGAGGAAAGAGCTGCTGAGACCTCCGTAGCCTGGCTATCCCTGGTGTCTGAGCAGGTCACCAGTTCTTCAGGCACACTGTGGAGGACAGCTCAACAAGATCAGGAAGGGAAAAGCTACTGTGTCAGCCCATCAGCTTTCACATCAAAGGCAAGCCTCAGAAATCCTACATGACAACTCAGAAAGAAAACTGATTCCTAGTACACTCCAAGGCTGGACTTCATTATTGGATAGTCC
>NW_009648043.1:6489928-6490886 GCF_000708025.1 Charadrius vociferus
ACATCTTTAAGTTAGTACAATATGAAACATGAATTTGGATGAATTTGAAAAATGTAGGGTGTGTGTGTGTGGGGGACTTTTCCTTCATTCAGGGCAACAAATCCAGTTATAAAATTGTGGGTAAGCAAATCCTGGGGAAGATCTGTAGTCTAAGAGCTCCAAGAATCTGCCTGCCTCCCAAGGTCAGCTTGCAGACTGTTGTGGCCGGGGTTAGCCCTCAGGGAGAAGCTGCTGCCACAAGGCACAAACTGGGGCCCTTCTAGCACATGGCAGACTGAGCTTCTGTGCCCACCCTGATGCAGCGATCCTGACTGTCTGAAGGGATGGAGGGCTCGAATAAATGGTGTTTTGGGTGAAAGTAAGAGTGAAAATCACTGCAGGAGTGCAAAGCGTGCCACTGGCTGGATGGAGAAGTTATGTGTTTACTGTAGAGGAATGTTTTTTCCCCACTCTTTCAAATCTTTAGTACTCACTAAAGCGCAAAAAAAAAAAAAAAGGGGGGGGGGGGGGGAGAAAGCTGCAACACAGCAGAGTTACTGCCCCCTCCACTCCATAGAGCGGAGGGGGAGGTAACAGGGATGTAGGGTGTAGCAGCAGGTGCTGCCATCCTCCGCTGGAATTCCCCTTGAGCTCCTGCTCTGGCCTCTCCAGTTATGTTCACTCCTCTCATTTTTCACTCTGCTATGCCTCTGTCTCTTCCTAATCTTTAGTACTCACTAAAGCGAAAAAAAAAAAAGGGGAGAGGGGGGGAGAAAGCTGCAACACAGCAGAGTTACTGCACCCTCCACTCCATAGAGCGGAGGGTGAGGTAACAGGGATGTAGGGTGTAGCAGCAGGGGCTGCCATCCTCCGCTGGAATTCCCCTTGAGCTCCTGCTCTGGCCTCTCCAGTTATGTTCACTCCTCTCATTTTTCACTCTGCTATGCCTCTGTCTCTTCCTGCCGACCTGCTCCTCTTT